>NW_025999924.1:3341974-3377930 GCF_001458135.2 Marmota marmota marmota | reverse complement strand
GAGGGGAGGGGAGGGGGGATAGTAGAGGATAGGAAAGGCAGAAGAACACAACAGACACTAGTATGGCAATATGTAAATCAGTGGATGTGTAACCGATGTGATTCTGCAATCTGTATATGGGGTAAAAATGGGAGCTCATAACCCACTTGAATCAAAGTGTGAAATATGATATATCAAGAACTATGTAATGTTTTGAACAGCCAACAATAAAAAATAAAAAAAAAGAAAGAAAAAAAAAAAAAAAAAGAAGAAGTTCTTTTTTTTGGGGGGGGAGGGAGCATACAAGGAATTGAACTTCAGAGCACTCTACTACTGAGTCACATCCCCAGTCCTATTTTAGTATTTTATTCAAAGACAGGGTCTCTCTGAGTTGCTTAGCACCTCGCTTTTGCTGAGGCTGGTTTTGAACTAGAAATCCTCCTTCCTCAGTCTCCCAAGCAGCTGGGATTACAGGTGTGTGCCAACACACCTGACTACTTTTAGAAGTTCTTTATAGTTTCTAGATAAGATTCCTTTATCAAATATATGTATTGCTAATGCCTTTCTTGGGCATAGGTCCCACTTTTTAAGAGGAGGCCTGACAAATCTAGGATTATCATATAGTATGTAATAAGTGCTCAATAATTGGTTGGTCAAAAGACATACTGACATATGGAGATTATAGTGAGCCCTGGATTCTTAAGTCACATGCTGCTTTTATATGGAAACATTTCAGAAAAGGAGGTCCTTCCTTTTACCTTTGTATCATGTTTTACTCTCTCACAGGGCCACAAGTCACCTACTTTAGTGATAACCAACTTATTTTTGAAATATAAGACCTTGAAGCTAAGAATCACACAATTTGGAGATTGTAAAGGAATTTAAAGACCTCTTGGTTTTATCCACCTTACCCATCTATGTCAGTCTGTTTTATATGTAATCCTAGGCTGTTTCCTTTTCACCTAAGTGATACAATTTATGAATTCATTTAAGAAATTGTAGATTGCAAGCAATTGTGCTCTAACAAATTTTGAGAATTTTATAAACAATATGTTGGGAGACCTATAGGAGTTAAAACCGGGTATGAAAGACAATGAAACATATCTGATTTGTGTGTGTGTGTGTGTGTGTACACTAAGGATTGAACCTAGGAGTGCTTTACCATTGAGCTACATTCCAAGTCCTTTTTATTTTGTGGATACAGGGTCTTGCTAAATTGAGGAGACTGGTCTTCTACTTGTGATACTCCCACCTCAGCCTCCTGAGAAGCTGGGATTATAGGTGTGCACTACCACACCTGGCAACAAATGTAATCTCTATAATCGAATGTGATGATCTAAAATCTCCTTTTTGCTCCATGGGATGATCTCGGCCCTCTTTGTCCAAGCATTGGGACTTTCCCAGCCCCTTCTTCTCTTCCTTCTGTAACTTGTCTCTGTTTTTCTAAGTAACACCTGGATGTTAGTACAGATGTACTGATACATTATCCCATCCAAAGGAACATAGTTCATATCAGCCAGGAGCTTCTAGAAACTATGTCTGAACATACCAGAGAAACTATAATGGGAAGATTTCAGGCACCAGCAGAGGTCTTGAAATCCTTCAATCTATACCTACATTTTCAATCTTGGCTATATATTAAAATCACCTGAAAAGTTAAGTTCAGTGTCCAGGCCATGCCCCAAAGAAAATCAGGAAGAATCTCTAAGGCTGGGACCTGGTCATCAGTCCTTTTGTAAAAGTGGTAGAGTACTCTGAAGTTCAATTCCTTGTAAAGCCTCTCAGATGATTTTAATGTGTAGCCAAGTTTGACAGAAATGCAGCTTGAGAAAAATGAGCACCCACATCTATACGTTAAGGTCATTCATTCCGCACAGTCCTGATAGAAATGGCCATCTGTTTTCCAGAGAGGAATCAGAGTCCATTAAGAACTGTGAGACAATCTTTTTCTTCTCTGGGCTACATGGTCTTGCTCTACTCTCTTAGGACTACCTTCCTCAGGCCCCTGTACCAATCTTCAATCCATTTGTGCTTTTCTAGTCTAAAATATTCATTTTACATGAAAGGGTATTATCCATTTCTAACTACTTTACAACCAGATATAATTCATACATGTTTATTTACAAAACATAATTTGATATTTGGCTGCATTTTATCAACCCTGGAACCACTCAGAGAGTTGTTATTGATGTTCGGTGTTAGAAGTAAAAAAAAAAAATGCCAGGCAACTTGTCTGAGCTCAGAAGAATTTTAGGACTCAATCTGCATGAGAAGTAACTGCCAATCAAGCAAGGGAATAAGGAGTTCCCTCCCAAAACCCACAGCTCTCCAAGAGAACCAGGAAGTGCATGCCTGTGATTCCAAATGCAATTTCCAAATTAAAAACAAAACCACAAAATTAAAAAGAATCATGCTTTTTAACATTGACAGTTGTAAACCAAAGTTCTTAGGACTTTGTGGATGAACAACCAGGATCAAAATTAGTGCAGATGATATTTTAAATATAGAGGAGACTCAAACTCCACTCAGTTCTTTCTGACTCAAATGAAAAGGAAAAGGTAAACATTAAAATCTTACAATCTGTGACTGAGGGATGTAATGAAGGGCCAGGCATGGAACAGGTTGAAACATGCAATAAACCACGTGTCACTCTTGACATTTGGTAAGCAAATTAGCATTATTTTTAATATTTCAAAACATGTTTGGAATTAAGCAGGATTTTAGGGAGCCTATTTGAAAGGGGTAAACATTGTACCATTTCAGTCACTAAAACTTAAAACAATATATAGATTTATTTTGCTTACCCATAATTGCTGTCTTAAATTAATCTTACTTTAAAATGGACACAATATTTTGAAAAGTTTTATTCACTACAAAGTTATTCTTCTCTTGGAATTGACATGATATTTACATTTTTAATACTGGGTACAAATATATTAGTTTATAACTAAATCCACATTTTTTTTTCATTGCATAGGCAGAATAGGAAAAACTCAAGGGTATGAAATAGAAGAGTATGATATGACTACTATCCCCAAATTTAGGTATTTGTAGCTTTCATTTGTAACACTAGCAAATTTCTCATGATAAAATTATCAATAGAAGAATATTCCTAAAGATTAGCACTCTATTGTTTGATTCATACATTCAACCCACATACACTGAGCACCCTCTCTGTTCCAGGAATGAATTTATGTGAAAATGACACAAAGATACGTAGGTCTGGATTGCTGTCCTCTCTCAGAAGAGAATGTGAACCACTGTAAAGCAGCCAAGGGTGGTGAGCTATGAAACACTCCTCCCCTTCTTGACAGTATTTCAGATGATGAAGATGAGGAAGGGGATGCTATTGTTCATGCTTAGTGGGCAGACAGGTGGCATTTTTAAGTCACTTTTAGGCAAAACAATCTGTAATAGCTCTTATAAGAATGAAAACATAATTGGCTTCTGCATGCTTTAAAAATTAATATGGCTCTTCTTATCATTTTTTCATATCACATGCATAGTGAAGGACAGTGCCACATTTCTGCAGGCTGTTCTCCAGCCTTCTGCTCTGCGGAATCAAGTATGTGGTTTGCTTGTGATGCAACTCCTGCGTTTGTTGCCAATGACAACGGTTGTTTCCTTCATTAGGTTTCATGTGGTTGGTCAGGTTATGTCACGAGAATTGTACTAAGAAGAATTATGGATGTGTTGAGTGCCAGCTTTGTGCAGTGAGTACTTTGTGGGGTGAGGGGTGGTAGCTGTCAGGGTTACTTTTGTCGGGAAAACAGAAGTATAGACTCTGGGGTACCCTACGTGAGTTTTGCACGTCATCTGGCTTCTCCTTTTTCCCACCTGGCATCTATTTTCCAGCCTCTAGAAAATTGCTTATGTGTGTACAGAAAGTTCCATTGACCCATTCTCTTCTGTTGCCTTCCACATTCCTGTGGCTTCAAGAAACCTTGAACCGCAATCTCCCTCTACTCTTAGCATGCATTACTGAGAACAACTTTAAGTCAACTATAATTTTCAAGAGATTCCGAACATGGATTTGGAAAGATAAGGTGTTATTGAATTGAATTAAAATAAATTCAGGCTGTAGTCCAATTGCTTCCAGCTTTTCCCCTCCCTCTCTGGGTTAACAAGTGTTTCCAAAGCCATGGGGCATTAGGAATCCTGAAGCAGCTAATTAACAGTGCTGATCTACATCATATGAAGCATGTGTGCTCCAGCAGCTATAAAACCTCATCTTCCTGAGGCTATTGCAATGATGTTGGAGTGCATAGAATTGTATTTTGACATTCTGCTCCCTGCCTGTGGCAGAAAATAACCTTCTTAACAGGCACTTTAGGCAAGGGTAGTCCTTCCAGCATTAAAAAGAAAAAGTCTCATTGCATGACCATGAAAAAGTAAATGAACATTTCCTCATGTTCAGACTATGACTCACAGCTGGCCTGTTCCAGGAAGAAAGCCTGAGGCATTCTCTTGACACATTGTCCAACCAAGGGACATACAGGATTGGTGAGACATTGGGTTTCATAGCTTTGGATCAGCCATCTTCCAAAAGGCAGCTAAAACCAAGATAAATGAGGTTTCTGATGTCCTTTCTCAACTTTTTCTACCTATCTAAAGATTTCACCATGTAAATAAACACAAGTGATTGAAAAAAAAACTTATCAGTTTTTTTCAAAAACATCGGACAAGTTGAGATGAACGGGCCTCATCTTGTATAGATTTGCGTGTAAGTTATGTGCTTCGCTAATAAAATCATCTGTCACACTGACGAAAATGCCTTATCTCTTGCCTCCAGCTTATAATTCATCTTCCATAATGTTATCTAAAATGGCTTTCTAAAATGTGTCACTCCTTATGAATAAACTTGACTTTTTATTTTTTGGTTTCATGATAAATAACATGCACATTTCTTATGCTTTTTATACCAAAGCTATCACTACCAGATTCACATCTGTATAATGATGTACCAGGTGGAATACAGTGTACCAGGTAGAATATTGGGTGTTCTAATTCTAAAGCTGCAGAAATTTAGTTTCCAACATTTCTGGCCCCTTCAAGCCTATTGAAGTATCTACCCAATTACTTGTCTCTCTATTGGATTCCTTGTTCTTTCTTAAGGTGCTGCTCAAATGTCACTTGCTTTGGGAACCGTTTCTTCACCTCTCAGGCAGAAGCACTCACCCCCTCTAACCCTTCTGTCATGATACCACAAGGATAGGTCTGTGAGTTACCTTTTTGTCCCTTATATTTTTATTGCCCATAATAAATGGAAAGAAGGTAATAAATGACTGAATATAGGAATAAATAGATGAATGGATAAATGGATGCAACTGTGTCACTGAACTAGATCACTCATAAAGGTTCTTTGAATTCTGTAATTCATTTTGTAAAATTAACTTATTTGTTCAATTTTTGTTTAATTTTTGGGAGTGAGTGCTAGAAACTGAACCCAGGGGCACTTCACTATGGAGCTATATCCCCAGTCCTTTTTAATTTTGAAACAGGCTCTAAGTTACTGAGGCTGGAATTGAACTTACAATCCTCAGGTCAAGGTCTCCTGAGTTGCTAGGATTACAGGCATGCACCACCATGCCCAGCTTCTACCCTGATTTATTTTAAGGAGGAAGATTTAAAGTGATAACCAGGAAATAAACCAGTTAGCAGCTAAAATTAATATTCAGTGATATATGAAATGAAAAATGGGATTTTAACTTACCCCTTGCATTCATTTGTTCCTTAACTCAATGCTTCTTATAAAGACAACAGAAGCATCACATACCAAAATAAAAAGCTAAGTCTATTTAAAAGATGAATTCCTAAAATTAGGAATTCACCTTTTAAAATGGATAAATAAAGACAAAAGCTGGAAATTATACTAATATGCTAAAGTCCTATGTGAAACTACTCAAACATGCTAAAAGGTGGGCTGAATTAAAAGTAAAATAGAAGCAAAGTAAAGCACCACATTTGCTTCTAACAAAAATAATAACAAGCTATGTAGAAAATAATAACAATAAGGCAAAGGATATATTTGTAGGAAGATATAGTAGAGGACTTTAAAATGATGGCTTTGCAATATTGGACATCACAACATCTGATTTCAAATTATGCTACAGAGTTACAGTAACAAAAATTGCATGGTACTGGCATAGAAACATATACATAGATCAATGGTACAGAAAGGAGACACAAAGGCAAACCCACACATTTATAATCATAAGATCCTTGGATAAAGACAAAGGAGCTAAAAGCATACATTGAAGAAAAGACAGCCTTTTTAACATATGGCCCTTGGACAACTGGTTATCCAGATGTAGAATAATAAAAATAGACCTTTATCTCTCATCCTGCACAAAATTAACTCAAAATAAATCAAAGACCTAGGAATTAGACCAGAAACTATGCAACTCCTAGAACAAAACTAGGGTCAACACTCCAGTTTTTAGGAACATGCAACAACTTTCTCAGTAAAATAAGGGAAACTCAGGAAATAATGCCAAGAGTTAGTAAATGGCATGGCATCAAATTTAAAAGCTTCTTCATAAAGGATACAAGTAGGAATGTGAAGAGAGAGCCTATACAATGGGAGAAAATTTTTGCTAGCTACTCTTCTGACAGAGGATTAATATCTAGAATATATAAAGAGCTTAAAAATTTTTACATCAAAAAAATCAGACAACCATTTAATAAATGGGCAAATAAATTAAACAGGTACTTTTCATAACAAGAAATACAAATAGCCAACAGACACATGAAAAAAAAATGTTCAATATAATTAGTAATTTGAGAAATGCAAATCAAAACCATGCGGAGATTTCATTTCACACCAGTCAGAATACAAATAATAAATGCTGGAGAGGATATGGAGGAAATGGAACACTTTTACACTGTTGGTGGAACTATAAATTAGTACAACCACTATGGAAATCATTATGAAGTTTCCTCAAAAAATTAGGCATGGAACCACCATATGACCCAGCTATGCCAGTCTTTGGAATTTATTCAGAAGAATGAAGGTCATCATACTGCAGTGATGTATGCATACCCATGTTTATAGCAGCACAATTCACAATAGCCGAACTATGGAACTAGCTTAGGTGTTCATCAACAGATGAATGGATAATGAAAATGTGACATACATGCACAATGGAGTTTTATTCAGCCATAAAGAAAAATGAAATTACGGCATTGGCAAGCAAATGGATGGAGCTAGAGACCATCATATTAAGCAAAATAAGTCAAATTCAGAAGGTTAAGGGTTGTATGTTTTTTCCTACTACATGGAAGCTACAGAGGAAAAAGGAAAAGAAAGAGGGGGTTGGTCTCCAAAAAATCAAAGGAAGATCAGCAAAGGAAAGAAACCAGGGGTGGGGGAGGTGAGGAGGGAGGAGAAGTGCTAGACAGTGGTATTGGCCAAATTATATTGTTATATTGTGTGCATGTATAAAAAAAGAAACAACAAAGCCCATTAATACAACTATAATGCACCAATAAAAAGTGTGGGGAAAAATGATGGCTTTGAAGAACATTTAATGATTTAGAAAAATGTTTGTGGTATAATCTTCATTTTGAGAAGAAAGAAGACAGGGTTTGAAAAAAATGAAAAACTATTTGCAGAGGGTTTAGTGTTTTTGTGGAGAGTGCCTTGCACAGGGGAGGAGGTGAGTGCATGGGGCTTAGATTGGTGACAAAGTTTTAGCTGTCTCCGGGCAAGGGCCATCCTGCATGGAACATTGCAGCTATGACCGGAATGTCTCCCTAGGAATGAATGGTTGGAACCTGGAAAGAACAAATAGCTTTAATTAAAGAGATGTTACATAGAATTCTGTACAATATGAGGAACAAAGGGAGAAATTTTTATGTCCAGTTGGAATAGATACAAAGTATAGAATCATGGCCTTGGGGTGCCTGGGTAACAATGTCACATGCCAACATTTGGAGAACCTAAGGAACTTCTGAGTCGTAGTCCCTCAAGGAGACCCCCTTCATTATACAGATTACAGGTATGATGATGTGAGGGGAAAAAAATAAAGGAGTGGGTCACGTTAGATTAGGTAGAGAGAAGTGATGAAAGGGGAGGGGAGGGGAGGGGAAGGGGGGGAATGGAAGGACAGAAGAATAAAATAAACATTATTATTGCTGTGGGTATATATGTGACTGCATGACCAATGTGATTCCGCAACCTGTATACTCAGAAAAATGAGAAATTATATCCCATCTGATTCAAATGTATGATATGTCAAGATCATTGTATTGTCTTGTGTAACTAATTAAAATAAACAACAACAACAAAAAAGAACAGTGGTCCCTCAAAGAAACTACCTTTGGGAACTATCAGAAATAATGAGATGGATCGTTTAGGAGAACCACTTCAGCAACTGTGGGCAAAAGCTAATAAAATTTGCACTGTTATAAACTAATGTAATCTCTTTTGTTGGTACATGCTGGAAAGGTCTGGCAAAATTTAGCGTAAATATTTTTTTCTTAAAATTTATTATAAAGGCATAGGAGAGGAGGATTTAGAAAGTTCATTCATCATAAGCTTATTATAGTGATGTGAGTTTTATGAAAAGAAAATTTTTAAAAAAGCAATAAACCAATAAATGCAATGTAATTTTAGACTTCTTTAACCTCCACAGTAAAAATACTGCTTCACTGAAAAAAGATGAGTTCACTGATCTCTGAACTCTGTTACAATTTGCCTGGCATAGAAAACCTCAGTCATAATAACAATAGGGGTGTTAATGGGCCTAGCAATATTTCATAAGAGAAAAAAAAAACCTCAAACCTGGGAATCCTCACCTAAAGAATTGTGCACTTAGGGTGATAATGACAGTTGTTCCAGGTAGTGGAAACCCATTCCAGGAAGAAAATTCACAGAAATCTTGTACTCAGAATTAAGAGTAAGGGGTGGGCAATCCAGAGAGGCAGGCAGACGACTCTTTATGAAAGCCTGTTTCTACACAACGTGAGCTGTTCTGTGGCAGATCTCGCTGCCTAGGAAGGCATATATGTCATGTGTTTCTATGACCTCAAGAAGAAGCCATCAAAAATGTGGCTAGGGGTTTGGAGCTGTGGCTTAGTGGTAGAGCACTTGCCTAGCATGTGTGAGGCCCTAGGTTTGATTCTCAGCACTAAATAAATAAATAAATAAATAAATAAATAAATAAATAAAGGTGGTGTGTCTATTATTAAAAAAAAAAACAAAAAACAAACAAACAAACAAAAAAACATGTGGCTGGGTAGATTCTGTGCTGAGTAAATGATTAGGACATATGGAGGCTACACTTCTATGTGAAGACACAAGTCTGGCTTTTGTCCAATGAATAGAGTGTTCCTTAGAATTATTATAATTAACTTAATTATTTAATTTCCTTGAGTCATAGTGGTCATGTAATTAGTCATTATATTTTAAACTCTATACAGGTATGAAACCATTCTCAATGTGAGCAAAAAAATATACCGTAAGTACATATAAGTGGTATTTTAATCTAGGATACAATTGAAATCCTTAATTTAGTATATTACTTCTGGATCTTTGAAGGTCCTCATCTTCCACAGCTCCCTCTAATCCTTCTGGTCCTTCAGGGCTCTTCAAAACAGGTTCATTCTTCAACAAATCCATCAGACCCAGCTTCAGTTTCATCCAGAACCAAATTTATGTTGCTCTGAGCTCAGAATACACATAACTGCAGCTCTAATAAATATTTTTATGCCTATGAGCTAATGTGATCCCCTATTCAGTGATCAGTGGAAATTAAAAGGCAGGAAGAGATCATTTTGTCTATTTTTCCACTTGGTGGGAGTGCCACTGGCAAGAGGGTAGGGAGAAGGAACTGACTCCATTCCTGTCTCCTCCAGGCCAGACATGTGACACAGACACACACAGCCTCGGTGGGCTTAGGAGAACTGGAGAGGAACTAAAATATCTCTATTCTACAGACAGAGGAATGGTGGCTTATGGGGGATGGTACTTTAGTCAAATGTGGAACCCAGATTAAAACACAACTTGGCAAATGTTAGCTTTATCCTTTTCAAACGATGAAGCACAAGGGAATGATGATGTGAACATATAAATATATTTTATTTCACATTTTGGAGAAAAGAGGCCCTTCAATTTCATTTTACAATGATCAACCCCAAATTAAGATCACATTGGAAATATTTTGTTCCACATGCATTATTTTACACATTTCAAAATGTTCAGGGCTTTCTGTGAAAATAAAGTCTTAAAAAATTGACTTCAAAGTTTGAAAAGAAAAGCAGACAAGTGATTTCCTAGTAAAGAAAGATTGCTTTAAAATCAGAGTATTACAGAGTGTATGGAAATTTCAAAGGGTAGTGAATATGTGTTCTGATGCCCAAAATGAATAACAGGATGTGTGACTAAAGCTATTGACCTATGACCGGCTCACTCACCTCAGAACCTACGGAGCCGCTGACGTTACTTTTCTTTTTCTTTCTCTTTCCTCTTCCTCTCTTTGTCCTTGTTTTGTATTTCACCCTCTGCCTCAATTCTGATTTCTCCTTTGCTCTCTGTCCTCTTATCTGCCTCTTTTATCTTATCTTTAATTGAACCTAATATAAAACTCATATTATGAAACTAATGAAGTTAATATGAAAATTTTTGTGTATCATGAAAGACTATCCACTACTATGCTTCATGTTAAGCCAGGTTGCTATGATCTGTTACTTCCTCCAATAATAATTGTATTTTCATCATGCAGCACGATACTTCTAAGCTACCTGCCCTCCTGGAATGTGTGGGTGTGATGAGTCAGGGAGGGCAAGAGTACACTGTCAATGTTGTCTGTGCAAGGAAAGCGTCCCTCAGTCCCGGTCTGAGGAATACTTTTAAAATGTAGGTTCAGAGCTAAGACCAACCATGCAGCAGCAGAAAGATGCCCTATGGTACTTTATGGGAGCAATGTCAATAGAATGACACCCCAGAGAGTACAAGTAAATCTCCTGTTTAAAAATTTGCAGTTAAAAGGAGCTGAGTACCTCATAATGCACATACAGTCTAGGTATACTGTCCTTGGGTGGAGAACACATCAGTTATTAAAAGCCACAAGAACAAACATTCTACTTGATCTTAGCCAAAGGCTAAAAGGCTCTGAATATAATGGTGGGAGTTCACAGCATTCAGAGCAACACAAAGCAACCTTCCAGAACCTGCCATATGAATTCTGGTTTTTCCCAGTAGATGGCATTGAATGCTTCCTTTAACCTTACGGATCTGTTTCAGAATGAAGAAGTTGTGCTGCTAACCCTCCTCCACACAGAGTGGAGAGGCCATGCACAAGCCCCACTCCCCCACCCTCACCAATAGATACAAAATTATCCCTCAGACCATTATTTTATATTATTTAAATGGTCTGTAGTATTCCTTCTATAACCTTTAAAAATATTTATATAGGACCTTTGCAATTACAGTCACAGGGCAGGTCCCTTGTAAGAGCTATAAAATTAAATATTCAAGTGTAAGCAATAAAAATAAATTCCTGCTCCCAAGGTTATAGCTTCAGAAGGGAAGAGATAGTCCTGGGCTGAGAATCAGGTGTGTGATTAGCATTAGGTCCTACCTCTGCCACTTGCTCTCTGAATGACCCTAGGGAACTCACTTAAGCCTCCTCCACTTTCTCTCTTGACAAATCTAGGATGCTGTGGTTTGGATGTAGCTTGAGTGTGTTCCCTTACTCAAATTTCTACCCCCATGGGGAGGTAGGAGGCAGGTGGAAACAGTCCGCGGTGTTTAGAAATGGGGCTTCTGGAAAGTGATTAGGAATAGAAACACTTGTTAGGGCGGAGCCTCCAAAACCAGATTCTGGTGGATATATAAAAAGAGGGAGAGAGACAAGATACATAGGTACAAATATAAGCCCCCTGTCTCAAGCTGATACCACCACTACCGGTTATCGGTGACAAGTTTTGCTTTCTCACAGGATGAAGTATAACAGTAGAGAAGCACATCGAGGCAAGCATATAAAACAGGGTTTATTTAAAAGGGGTAACATGACACTTCTCCTGGGAGGAAGAAGGGGGTCATAGCTGATATCCTGGTATCCCAAGAAGTGAGGGTGTTCTGTATCTTTTATACATACTAGATTTTCTTTGTTCTCCTGCTCTTTTCCCCCTTATTTCTTTCCTTCTGCATATGTGACTA
The DNA here is from genome assembly GCF_001458135.2 of Marmota marmota marmota. Lineage (NCBI taxonomy): Eukaryota > Metazoa > Chordata > Mammalia > Rodentia > Sciuridae > Marmota > Marmota marmota. The sequence goes on along the minus strand of NW_025999924.1, from coordinate 3,365,788 downwards.
GGCCCAGGAGATGCTCAGGTGAGATGGCCAAAAGGTAAGAAGCAGATGGGTTGGAGGAGCCAAGATGAAGTGATATGGGCAGGAAGGGGGCTCATGGTGCATTAATTAACAACTTTTACATCTCCCAGTAGAGAAGGACATTTACTGGGACAGGTTACCTTAGCACCAGGTTGGAGAATGGGAATGTTATCTTGATAAGGGTGGAGGAAGGGCTCTGAAGGCATTAACATTTCAATACCTCAGGTTTGGTCTCCAGGTTCCCAGATCCAAATCACATTTATTCTCTCATCAGACCAAATGATTATCTGATTATTTATCTATACTGAAGGGCTGTCTTTAGTTCTGGCTTCATAGCTATGTGGTACCCTGTAATACCTCCGGATGCTGCCAGCAAGAAGACCTTCACTGGATGTGACTCTTTGAACTATGAGCTAAAATGAACTGCTTTCCCTTAAACCCACCCAGTCTGTTGGGTTACCAGCAATGGAAAATTGACTAATTCCACAGATTATATCCACCTCCCATGTTGTTGTGAGAATAAATGAGAGAATGTGTGAGAAAGTGCCTGGGTGCTATGACTACACAGAAATAGAGCATGGAGCCAAGTGCTTGCACAGCCTAGGACAGGATGCAATGCACACTCCCAAGACAATGAATAAAAATATAAGATACTTCCCAGAGGAGAGAGAAAGCTGTGTGACGAGGTAATGAAGGACTCCCCGGGGAAAGAGAAAGGAAGACTCATTAAGGATGAGCAGTAAGCTGGTATGCATTATTGCTATTGTATTGGCTTGCAAAACTCAGAAATGCTACATAACAGGCCTGAGGCTAGGACCAATCAGTGACAACATCTACATTTAAAACCAGTTTGCTTATTTTTATTAATTATAATCCCAAGCACTTGAAACACTAGGGAAAAGGTTTGAGGCTTTGTTGAGGGTGGGGAGTGTTGGTGAAGTAGGCATGTAGTGAAAGAAGAAAGTAGGAACATGATAGGGAAAGAACTATCCAGGGATGCCCAATGCATGTGACACTTGGTGGGCTGTGAATAGAAAGTCAAACTGGCATAGAGATTTGTACAGTGCAGGACAAAGGATAAAGGAGAGTTGGCACTAAGTAAGTACATAAATTTTGTACTGTGAAATGGAGTCTCATTGCAAGTCTTTAAACAGGGGAGTGATATTAGGGAGTGGTTTTAGGAAGATATGTTTGAAACCATGTTAAATAATTGGATGGGGGAGAAACAGAACAGAAAAGCTACTGAATGTGATGATGTGGGTAGAAGAGATGAAAAGAAAGGAACCAGTATGAAAGAAGAATGGAGAGAATATGGTGACTGGTGAAAATTGGAATTGGAGTTGCAGGAGGCGGCATCAGTAAAAAAAACTGCAGGCTTCAAGTTCCATGGCAGAAAGAATAATGACCATCTTGACAGAACTGCAGAAAAGTCAAGAGGCGATTTTTCAGCAACAAGTCACACTAACAGGACAGTACAATGAAATGTCCAGTAGATCGTTAGTGGGAAGAGGGTGAGAGATCTGAAAACAGACTCACGAGTCGCTGAGGATTCCTACTTAATGCTATGGGTGGGCATGGTTTCCACAGGAGCCGCTGTGAACCCAGACACAGAATGATTGAGGAATCACTCCTTGAGAAATGTCCAGTGTCCACCTGTGAACACGGAACACTTTTATTTGTAACAATGACAAAATGTTGGCTCAGGAATTCTGTTTTTTTGCTTTATGTGAAACTCTAAATGGTAGCCAAGCACCTAAAGGGGCAGAACCAGTCTTATGATTTATTTCAAGCTAGCTTGATAATAAATGTTTGGTTAATAAATGTCCTTAGGTAAATTCGAATTTTATCTGAAATCTGTTTTCACTGTAACCAGGTGGTGAGATTACAGAGAAGTAGCTAACTCTTATCAGCTCAAACTTCACTAGTAGTTACCAACGTGTAATGGAAAGAACCCATTAATGTTCCTCATCATACTGGCTTAGGTCAAGTGCCAACTAAGCTGACCATGAAGATCCAGCCTTTGAAGGAATAAAGATTCCTTCATAATGGCTCATTATATATAAGACAAGGAAATGGTCAAGGAAAGTTCAAGTCAAATGATTAATCACTTGACCTGTTCATGTCATGTAAATGGGGATTCACACCTTCTGATCAACATCTGCCTATTTAGCAACTAGAATGGACAAAAGGGCATGAGTTTTTCTTTTTCCTTTGGGGCTAATATATTACACTGTGGATATATATATATATATATATATATATATATATATATATATTTTTTTTTTTTTTTGCATCTGGGATTGAACTCAGGGGCATTTGATCATTGAACTCAAGGGCATTTGATCCAGCCCTATTTTATATTTTATTTAGAGACAGAGTCTCACTGAGTCATTTAGCACCTAGCTTTTGCTAAGTCTGCAATCCTCCTGCCTCAGCCTCCAGAACTGCTGGGATTATAGGCATGGGCCACCACATCCAGCAAGAAAAATGTATTTTTTAAAATGTTAATATTTAGCATAAAGGGTGATAACCTGATTTAATCCATATTTTAGTAGATCATTGTGAGCATACAGGAGTCTAAACAGCAGATTGCCACATGGTGTCTACCAATGCAGGACACTGCATTCTTGCACACACTCATATACAGACAGCCAGACACACACAGACTCTCACACAGACATGCAGACACACAGCAATACACACATGAACAACTCTAGCTGTTTCTAAGGAAATCAAACAAGTGCTGCAGCTGGCTTCCTCTTCATTTTGAGAACAGGTTTTCCTTTCCCTGAAGAGTAATAAGTATCATGGAAGAAATAGAATGAGTCACACTAATGCAAAGATTGGTGAAAGGTGCATAAATGTGCTTCTCCAAGCTATTATCAAGAAGGGACAATAGAACAAACTTTTTCACCAGACACAGTCCAGGAAGAGTCTCAGCCCGGCTCCAAGTTCCCTGCACGCCCCAGTAAGCCTCAGAGCCTGCTCCTGCTGTCCTCTAGTTCCAGAGCCAGGTTTCCTGTCTTCCCTCAGGGCTGCTGCTCCACTGACCTATAAACCTTCCCTGTAATTATGTCCATCTTTCTTTCTGCAATATTTACCACTCTTCTTGTCCTGATGTATTTTTTAAAATGCTGTCTTCAAAACAGAAAGCTTTGTAAAGAAAACCTCTAATAAAATGGAGAAAAACAACCACAACATAGTTAATGAAGGTATTTAAAACAGTTCTTAGTAGGAATCACTTAAAAAAAAAACCCGGGAATTAATGATTACTTGTACTAAAAGTGTTAAAGAGGTCATCTCCAATCCTTCATGTGACTTTAGAGAGAATCCAGGAATGAATTAAAGAGCTGGATGGATTGGGACAGCAGGCAGCACAGCTGTTCCACAACCTGGAGCAGAAAGGACTGAAGGGGGTTCTGGAGAAAGGCTGCCCACATTAAAACTTGGCCCATCTCCTACGACTCCCTGTGTCCACCCGGAGTGGTGTCTGTGAATCTGTGAGACTCAGTTTCCTTGTATACAACACAAGGATTCCTATCCTAGAGGCACTGTGAAAAGAGAGCATCAGGCCTTGCCTCATCTGCTCTCGGGAAGCTTGCTATTGCCAAGAGCCAGTGAAGTCACAGAGGCTAAAGCCACTGGATAACCTTCTTTTCCAAAAATACTGATGAAGCACTTACAGTCAGGAAGAAGCAGCTCCTTCAAAGTCTAATGGGTTTTAGTTCCCCTGGACGCCGGCCATATGAGGGACTCTGAATATGAAATAAACTGACAGGGTAGTTGACTCATTTTTGTAGGTACAGAGGAATGGAAAAAACAGTTCTCAGAGGGCAGAGGAGAGGGGAGGGATGCTGGCTGTGTCCTCTTGTTCTGCCCCAAATCTGTTCCTGCTAAAGGAAGTCTCCAAGGCCATTCAACTCTGTGGCACATGTGTAGAAGTGGAAAGATGTGGCCTGTTTTCTGAAAACTTTTGAAATTATCTCAACAGGAAAATTTATTAAATAAATTACACCAATGCTATTGAAGTAGAATTACCACTCTTGACTTATACAATGATAGAGTAGAGGTCAATCACTCCAATCCACTCTTTAGCAGGAAGGAGACTTGCTTTGGATCCTGCCTCTGGACAGGGCCCTGTCAAGCACACAGTATCTATGTCCCTGCACTGTGGTGGCTCAGAAGTTGGTGTTAGGAATGGATTCTGTCAGCCCCTCCAAAGAAGATGATGAATCCCTAGTTCATAGTGTGGCTTTATTTAGAAATAGGGTCTTTTCAGAGTTACTCAAGTTAAAATATATTCGCTATGCCTCTCGTCCAATAGGACTAGTATTCTTATAAAAATGGGAAATTGGACTCAGATGTATACATAGGGAAGGCTCTAAAGACAGACAGGAAGAGGCCAGCTATGCCTAAGAAGAGAGAGGCCTGGAGCAGCAACTTCTCCCATGGCCCTCAGGAGGAAACAACCTGCCAACACCTTGATTTTGGAATTCTGACTGCCAGAACCATGAGACCATACATTTCTCGACTAAGCCACTGAGTTTGTGATCCTTCATTACCACAGCCCACAGAAGCTAATACACTTGGCGATCAGGATTTCGGTCAAGCAAAAGACGGAGAAGGAAGGTTTGGTTTCTTGAGAGGAATTTTCAGATTATGGGAGTCACCAACTTTGAAAAATAAATCAATTTCAAGTATTACCAGTCATGCGAAAGTCCATAGAAATCCAATTATACAAATTTACAGTCCAGAGAACGGGACAATATTTAAAGAATTATTATTCATAGAAATTTAAGCAGAGTTTATGACTGGGAAAGTAAACAGGGGCCTGAAAATCTTGTCATGCAGGGTTACAGGCCCAGTGGTGAAGCCAGAATGAGACAGGCAGTCAGTGTAGATAGGTAAATCGAGTCAGGTCAGGTCAAGGAGGCCAATTTTGAGTGTGTCTGGGAAGTTGGAGACTGTCCCCTGAGGGATCTTATCAAGAATCTACCCCCCCCCCCNCCCCTGAGTGATCTTATCAAGAACCCCCCCCCCCCCCAACCTGTTGCCAAGGTAACCTGTCCCAGGAATTTCCCCTTCCTACAGGGAGCTATAAGGTTTTGTGTCTTTGGCTACTCCATCCTGCCCTTCCCCCTTCAGCCCACCTGTTTCCCACCTTTTGGCCATCCCACCAAGCATTCCTGGGCCTAGTCACTGGGCCTAGTCATGTAAGCAGGAAGGAGAAAAAATAAGGGGGAAAGGGAGAAAAACAAAGGAAGCCTGGGACATTTAAAAAGGGCAGAACACCTACCTCATTTCTTGGGATACCATGATACCAGCTATGGCCCCCTTCTCCCTCGCGGGAGAAGTCTATGTTACACCTTTTTAAATAAACCCTGCTTCATATGCTTGCCTCCGCATGCTTCTCTAATGTTCAGACTTCAACATGTGGGGAAGCAGGACTCATCACTGATAACCGGCGGTACCAGTCCTAGGAATGAGGCTGCATGGGTTTGAGACTCAGGTCTGGCATTTGACAGGTGTGTAACCTTCAGCAAGCCACTGGCACACACTGAACATCAATTTCCTCCATGGTTGCTATGTAGACACTTGGAAGCAATGCACTGAGAGGCTAGTCCACAAATGGTGACTAATAATTGAATTTTAGCCATTTTGATGATGAATCATGGCAGATGATGGCTTGAATATTTAAGCAATTTAAAGGCAAGCACCCAAAAGTTAAAAACATGGGTTTATTTGTTTGCTTTTCTATCCTTTTGGATAGCACTTATGTTTTACTTTTATGTAATTCCTTCCATCTGTCTTATTCTGGAGCATTTCATTGCTTTGAAAGAGATGTAGTCAATATCAAATGCAAACATCATATCTGGGAATATGGATATCTCTCTCAGCTATCTAGTTAGGCCCAGACCCAGAAAAGGACAAAATATTCCATGTACAGAAGCTATTCTTTTCATATGCTTTGAGAGATTTCAAAATAAGGTTGCTGGGTGTCTGATTTGAGCAATATCATCACAATGCCAAATCACTTTGGAATAAATTGAGTTTATCCTTTTGACTTTTATTGTTCAGAATTGGTTTCAAGCTTGGTAATTCAATTTCCTTGCCACACATATCTGCATTTTATATTGATTTGTTGAGCCAAACCTGAAAGGCAGTACTTAGAGGATGTATGGGAGACATTGTCTAACAAAATCAACCAAGTCAGGCATGGTGAAGCCAATGAAAAATAGACAAACACTCTATGAGGGGAAATGGGAGATCCTTCAGCTTTTGGGAAACATAATATTTATTATGAGAAAGTGGAGAAATTAAATCAGGTGTTTTATCACAGATGTGTCTAAAGTTAAGTAAAGAAAATGTGCTGAATATAGTCAGCTCTGCACCAAGAAAATTTCAGGAACCAGTTTGGGAGAGTGCCAACCTCCTGCACAGTAGAGCAGGAAGTTAGAGTCCTTGGGCAAATGAAAATAACCTGGGAGTTATCTTGTTATATTGGAGCCATTGAGTCCCCTGTGCTTTCTAAAATATTGTGATAGCCCAGAATTATATATGGACAGGTGAAATTTTTCATTAAAACTGATTAACAGAATAGGAAATGTGTGTGTGTGCGTGTATGTATTTTACAATTAGGTGATCAAAAATTATAATGGGTGAATTTTAAGATGGTTATATATAAACTCCAGATTAAATATGAGCTGAATGAAAAAATATAATTTGGTCATCCTACTCCATATAAGTAGAAAGAAAGAAAATGCAGAGGTGGGTATGGGAGGAAGGGAAGGGAACATATTAATACTCTCAAAATATCCTCTCTCAAGGGTGGGCACTATTAAATAAAAGACTGGGTTTTTTTTGTTTGTTTGTTTGTTTTGTTTTGTTTTTTGTACTAAGCACCTAAAGTGAGAAAAATTTGGATGAGGAGAAATATAGCTGGGTAGGAATGAGAGAAGAAGGACAAACAAAACAGAAGACTAGCAATTTTAAAGTGGAAATGACAAGGCAAGTTACTTTTTAAGAATTGTGATATCTGAATACTATTCCATTCCACATTACTTGTGACTACAAATTCCACTTCTTCAAAGCATCAAAACAGTCTGCTAGATACTTACCTATCATGTGTGGACAAATATTCTTTTGTTCCAGGAGAGGGAATGCTGGGAAAATTAAGGAGGGGGCTGGATTCCACCTTTGGCCTTTGTGGTATGGAAATGGAGATCTTGGGAGTGGCTGTGAAGGAATGCTGAAGGAGAACTGATTCTGTTAAAGCCAACTTGGGGACTTGTGATCAGGAGACAGACTCTGAGCCACCCTGGCATTCTTAAAATGCTTTGGAGACAACATGGGACTTTTCATAAACTGTACAATAGGAATGTGAGCCAAATTTTTCTAGAATCAGGAAATTGCATGAACTCAGTTGACCTCTATGAGGAAATTTTTCCATATCCCACAAACAATAAAAACCTTAACTAAAGTTTAATGTGGTAGCAACCAGAAACCCAGTTTCCTGTACTCCTAGAGCAACCAAAAGTTCATATTTGTGCCCATGTAACTGCCTTCCCTACCCCCCACCTCTTGTTAGGCAGTTGAACAGTTCAACCTGGTTGAGTTCAGCAGATCTCAACCTGGGAGATCTGTTAATTGCAGAGAATTATCAGAAAGGACTTTATGAGGATATATTATACAAATAATAAGGAAACTTGAAAGAAGTAGGAACACAAAGCAAGATTGTACAGGAAGAATCTTAAGAGAATGAAAAAAGTAGGAGGATTTGACGTACTGAACAAAGGATGACATCTCATTCTTTACTGGGTGTGTAAAGAATGAGAACCTGAAATGCAGGTTTGGTTATTAAAGCAAATTAGTAAAGGAAATTTATAGTATTGAAAGAATCAATGCTCATTAGGGAGGCGAAAAAGAACAGGAAATGTTTACAGGTAACTTTTCTATTCTATGCTTGGGTGACTAATGACAAATATAATATTGTAACCCTTGGACCATATTATACAAACAGCCTGTGTGAATGAAGTTTTGTTTGTTCCGTTTTTACTAGGGAAATTGTGGGGCTTAGATAAAGCATAGATTATCTAGAGAGACTTTGTGAAAGTCTGGCAATGTGGTATCACTATCAGGGCAACTGATATTACTCTTTAGATGATCTGGATACCTAAGGAAAGATAAGGGTTCTTCGAAATTTTATTCTAGATGCGAATTTCCAATTGTCCTCCAACCTAGCAGCACAGGACTCTTACGTCCCTTGTTCCTGTACTTTCCCAGAACACATAATATTTCCACCAGATCATCTTCTCCTCTCCTAACTATAAACCAAGCCTTCATGAAAGGGAAGACTTAATACTCCATCACTTAAATAAGGCCATACTGGGGTGAATTGTTCAGTGAATAGTATCTGGAAGCAAGATTTGTGTAGAAAGGAAACTACAGTCATTAAAAAACAAAAATAAGACTGTTAATCTACATGGAGTCCTTTTTCTTGCCTCACCATTTGGGATAAACAGTTTCAACATACACAAAATGTTTCCAAATTAGAATCAAAGTTCCCATGGTGGTGCATATGTGACAATACTAACCCAAGCCTGTCCTCTAGTGGTCAACTGGAAGAACTACCAAAACTGGTAAAGTGGGGAAAGAGGTAAATTGAAAGAAATTACATAATCCATGAAAAGATTTGTTTATTTTCCTTTAGAATCAGAGAAAATAGTTAACCACCTACATGTTAAATTAATATTCCATGTTTAAAATGTTCGTGTTCTTAATGAGTCAAAAATGCTACATGAGGTACAAGTAGTCCCAATTGCCTATCCAGTTTGTTCTTTATAACCTAATTATGACGATACTACAGGAATATTTCAACCAATGACAAATTGGTATAAAATACAAAGCCCTTTTGAAAAGTGAAAAAACATGATGAGTATGAGAATTTTGTTTTTCTTCACTATGGTTCACATCTCTAAATAAGCTATGCCATTAAGTGACTAGAATAGTGGGTAGGGTACAGAGTTCCCTCAGAGCCAGATAATCTGGGTGGCTCCCCTAGTTACACAAACTTCTCCTTGATCCTAAATTACTCATTTAATCTGAGAGCCACTTTTTTACAAAAAGTGTTGCTTTCCTTATGTCCCTGAACTTGGGGGGAATATAATAAAATGTATACAAAACTACTCTATAAACATTAATTTGCTACACAAATATCAGCCACTGCAGTCTTGGAATCTCCAGATGAGGATGAGGAGGTTGGTGTGAATCTATTTGAAGGTACATTTAAACTTATATTTAAATTTTAAAACAAGTAATCTGTTCTAAAATTGTTTCCTGAGACAAGTATGCTTGAGGTGGGTTGAGTGATCGAATTCCCCTTTATCATGCACCTGTAAATGCAGAAAAGAGACAGTAACTAACTGCCAGGTGAGGTGGTATACACCTGTAATCCCAGTGGTTGGGGAGGCTGAGACAGTAGCAAGTTCAAAGCTATCCTCCGCAGCTTAGTGAGGACTTGAGCAACTTATCGAAACCCCATCTCAAAATAAAAAAAAATAAAAAGGCCTGCTGGAATGGTTAAGCACCCTTGAGTTCAACCCCTGAAACCAGGAAAAAAAAAAACAGCTAATTATTTGCTCAAGTTTATATACTGAATCAATGAAAACTCAGAAAGTTACACCTGTCATTATTTTGTGTGCTAAAGTTTGTCCTATTAGAAATCTAATTAATGTTGTCAATTGTTCCCCAGTAGTTTCAGTAAGTAACACAGACTGATGTATCTGAGTTATTAAAATGCTAAGGAGAGGGCTGGTGCTGTAGCTCAGTGGCAGAGTGCTTGCCTAGAATATGTGAGGCATTGGATTCAATCCTCAGCACCACATTAAAAAAAAAAACTGCACAAATAAAGGCAGGCTGTCCATCTACAACTATAAAAAATAAAATAAAAAATGCTATGGACGGATCATATCACCTACAGTTAACTCCAGGTTTCATTATTATAAGATTCAAGAGCAAAATTGGAAGAAAGGATGAAATAGAAGAGGATTAACAGATTAGACCTACTGACACCATCATTATTTAGAAAGAGTTCTTTCCTAGGTACATTTTAGGGACTTTAATCTGTGTGCAGGTAATAACTGGAGGGATGGAAATCAATTGATTCTTGTACAACATCAGTTAGCTTAGAAACAACTAGTCTCTAATTGATTTATGATAAGCTATTTTCAAGCAGCTTATGTCATTGAAATCAATTGTTTTTTTTTTTCAAACAAGTGGAATAGTAAACGTGATCATTACTTTCAAAATGACATGGCATCATTATAAATTATAGTCTTAAATTGGTACTTTTGCTTTTATGTGTAATTATTTTATAATGGAAAAATGCCCTTCAATTTAGAGGACTGTTCCAAAATAAATCATTTACTCCAAACACCCCTGTTCTAGTTGTTAATTACAAGAAACACAAATGCTTACCCATCAAATCTTCAAGAAGTAGCTGACTTGAGATAGTAAGTGCAGAATTCAACAAACTTAATTGTCTGTTTTTGACCTCTAGCCCAGTATAATTCCAAACTCACCTGCTGATAAATGCACAAGCTGGCGAGAAAGGGGTTTATGGGGATTAGATCAAGGGCAGCAGTTAGTACAGCAATGGAGTTCAGTAGAGCTCTCCGCCAGGAGCTGTGGGGTATGGACAAATATGTGGCCTCATGCCTTCAATGAGATGGCAAATAGTTGGGACCACCAATATGCAAACAAACTAAAAAGGAGTCAAATGTGGGCATCAAAAGGGGTTAAAATCAGAGTTAAGGGCAGAGCATGTAGATGGCAATGATTAAGGAAGATAAATCTGATGCCATACTAAAATTTCTACATGATTGATTCCAAAGATTTTAAAATAGCAAATGCATGATAGGAATCATCACTGGTAAAAAAAAAAATGGGAAAGAAATAAAAACATAACTTTGTGAGTGCTAAGGCAGTGGTCCTCCAAATACGGCCCACACATCCACAGCATCAGGGTCACCTGGGACTTTATCAGAACAGCACAGAGTAGAACCTATCATGGACCTACTAAGTCAGAAACTTTGTGGATGGAGTTGGTGATGTCTTTTACCAGCACCCCAGGTGATTCTGGGATCCAGGGGATTCTAGTGCACCCGGAAGTTGAGAACCACACTTTGAGAATAAACTCCTCTCTCTATGGGCTGGGATGTCCTTGGAATAACATTACCACATCCCCCCACCCAAATTATGTCACCCACATTTTCTGAAGTAGAGATACTGAACCTGAAAAGGGAGATTGGTATTCACTCATACTTCAATACTGACAGGAGCATTGTTGCTGGGAGTCATTCAGGAAGACAGCAATCTTAAGTGAGTTCTTAAAATTGAAAGTAGAAAACTGCTTGTCGAAAAACCAGGACAGAGTAAAAACTAATATTGATGAAATTTGCTGAATACAAGTACTAAGAACAATTGACAAACATATTTTATATAAAGCTTATAACATTTTAGACAAATAGCATTGTTGTTTCCCCTTTCTCTTGAATTCCTAACTCTTCATTGAACCTTAATTTAAAAAAAAAATGCAAACATGAATACAACTACAAGAATGAACAAATTATAACTATAGGAAATGCCCTAGATAAATCTCACAAATAAAATGTACCTAAAAGTATCATATAGCAAAGAGTAAATGGACTATGGCTTCCTTTTCCTAAAGCTAAAAAATAGGCAATAAACCCACTACAATTTAGTATTAGAATTCCAATAGTGCTTACCCTGGGTTAGTGGGCTCAGAGGCTTCTGGTGTGTTAGTAGTGTTTCTTGATTGGGTACTGGTTACCCCTGTGTGCTCACTTTGAGAAAACACATTGGCATTTACCCTTGTAATTTGTACATTTGTACTTAGACTTTAATACAAAGTTTCTGAAGGTACAGAAATGGAATGCCATTGCTATTCAGAAGGCAGGACACCTTCATTCCCTTTTAGCATTTAAAGATGTGCTGATGTTGGGTGCGGTCCTCTGTGAGCTTTGGGGGATCTAGGCAGGTCATCCACTGCAGAGCACAAAGCCCAGTGGATAGCAGTATTTGCACCTTGGGACTCCAGAAGAGCACCATGGGAATAGTCAGTTTCCAATGGTACTGGGCAATTCCTTCTGGCCTCGATGTAGTCTAAGTTAGGACAAGGCAACACTGCAGAAGAGTTATGGGCAGTTCCCTAAATGACTGTTAGGTGGTCTGTGTCTGTAAGCACTTCTGTCTTCCCAGTCTCTCATTGCATCTCTGCTACCTTTTCCAGCCCTGCTCTAAATCTTGGTAGAAGTCTTCCTGGCCTGGCTTCTTGCCTTCTCCTCTTCCTCCTCTTCCTTCTCATCAAAACCTACATAGTCTCAGTTTTATTATCTCCAAATCTTGTTATTAGCCAGCTCATTAAACCAGTGGTCCTCATCCCTGGTTACACGTTACAATCCCTGGGAAATTTTATAAATATACTGATGTCTGTATCTACTGCAGACCAAATGCACAGGACTCTTTGGAGATCTCCCTCACCTTGGTCCTTTTATAAGCTCCATGTTAACAGGCAGGCCAGAGCCGAGAAACTCTTTGACTTACAGAGTTGAAGAAGTATCACTGCCACAGCATTCATCCCTAACCCACATCTGGATTTGGGGGCCTGAGGATCCTAATGAGGGAAAGACAATCTCAACACACACCTTCAGGCCTGTGGAGAAGTTGTCTGTGGTAGAGTCTGCTTAGTGATGATCAGCTCTACCTAGGTATGATCCCAGACTTCCCTCAACACACTGGGAAGTGGCTAACCTGTAGCAAGTTCTCACTTACTGCAAGGACTGCCTGCCAAAAAAAAGTTTTCTTTTTAACAAGTGAAGGTTTTAAGACATGTGATGAAGAGCTAATGGCATGGTCATTGCTCTAATGGAGTTTTAATGATGTGAAAAGTGTTCAACTGACAGCCAATTAGATGTAAAGTTTTACTTAAGTATTGCATTAGTGTGAAATTAAACTTTGATTCAAACTTATTATTTCTGTTTTCCAAAACTCTCAAGTATAAAAATGATAATCTATTATAATTCCAATTTTCCTATAGTTAATAGGAAATAGTTACAGAACAATAGTCCGTAACAATGTATTTTATTATTGAAAATAGCTAAGAGTCTACATTTCACATATTCCCACTACAAAAAAATGTGAGAAATTCATATATTAATTAGTTAATTTGGACATCCCATAATGTAAACATAGTTCAAAACAACATTGTACACATTACACATATATAATTTTTAAATTAATAAAATTTCTACTTTCTTTTAAAATATCATTTGGAATAGGGAAGGTAATATTTTTCTTTGATTTTATTTCATGTGTAAGTTACAGCAATGGGAGGAGACATCATAAAGGCTTTCTGGAGCTCAGTGTCCTCCACTATCCTAAATGACCTTGAAATGACCTAGTAGCAACCAACAAGCTCATTTCTTGCCAGCACTATAAGGTGAATGCTCCACAATGCTGAGTTCTAAGACTAGGATTTCACCAGCCAAATCGCCTACAGCCAGTACCCCATTAGTCCAGGCAGAAGGAGGCCCTGTCCTAGGAACCCTGGAAGGCCTACTCTGTCTCTTCCCTCAGGAGGAAGCATCTGTACAATCCTTGAAATATGGCCCAAACTCTTTTTTTAGACCCTGGCCTTAGAACTGAAATCTTGGAATTGCCTGCCCAAATGGCCCACACCCACTAACAGACTGTGTGGCCCCACTTTCCTATCTGCTGTCTAGGGGCAGACATGTCACTGGTGTGCACACTGTAGGTCTCAGAGGGTGGCTCCTTTTAGCATAAGGGCATAAGTACTCAGTCAATTCTTAGGTGCTTGGGCTGGCACGACCCCACTTAGACAGAGGTGTCTTGTGGTTCCAGATGGAGCTACATGGAAAGAGAAGAGTGGGTGGGCATAGGCTCCTTCCTCTCAACACTGGGATTTGAAAATGCCACATTTGAATTCAGCCCTCCTTACTATTATAAAAACATTTGTCAAGGTGGGAAACAGATCTTTGACTTTGAGGTGTCATATGCAACCTAAACATTACAGTTTTACGTTTGAATCTGTGACCTTCCATAACATTGTATAGGTTTTTCCTTTAATTTAACAGTCTATGAGTGGGAGTTACAACTTTTAGATATTTAGTCATGTGGTCTGTAGTCTCCCACCTGTATTCCCACCTCACAAATTTCAGGAGCAGCTATGCTTGAAGTCCCACCCTAGACCTATTGGACCAAAAGGTCTCTGGTTGGGCTGATAAATTTGAATTTTAAATCAGATGACCCATAGCCACAATTCCCTTGCCAACCACTATACTAGACCCTTATCTCCTCTCCTATTTTTTAATACTGAATCCATGTGTCAACAAAATATTGTGGAATAATTCACCTGCAAGAAGTGAAAGCATAAATAGGAAGCCAGGTTTACTGGAACGTTTGGTTCACCCCAAATCCAACTCCACTCTTGTGAGCTTGTGGCATCCATTCTGATTTTTACTCAGTCCAGTGACATTGTGTGGGAGGGCTGTGATTATCCTCTCAATGGTCACTCCATGTTCAGATCATGTCCCTCCTCAGTAGAACTCCTTCTTTTTAAACTTCACTGTTCTTCCTCACTGGCTACTAAAACTAATTGCTTGTCCCAGTATTTGCCTTTTTCCCCTAATTATGTCTACCTTTCAATGCCTAGAATTTTTGTTTTAATATGTAATCATTAAACCTCGAGACCTCTGATTTCTCCTGGTTGGTAAGAAATAGCTTTTGTTCGCACAGAGCCTGTTACTACTCTGGCAGCACATTAGGGTCACCTGGGCATCTTAAAAATGTCCCAAGCCTGGGCTATAGTCAGCCATTGAAATCTTGTTCCAACTGTGACAAATGACATGTGTGTACGCACATGTGTGTGAGATCAAAACAGTAGGAACAGATGAGTTTCCATTATTTTGCTTACATATCAAAAATTTCAGAGAATACCCGCCCCCCCAACCCCATAAATTTTGGGGCATCCCTTTATTGTTTTACAACATGAAACAAATGTTGGTTCTGGAGATTATCTCAGTTTATCTAACTCTATGTTCCTTTAATGACTGTACATGCTGGCCACAAGGGGGAGCCAGCCACCAAAATGCATTACAAGTTCTTCAGGGACTTAGTCTCCTGCTCAAGGACTTCATTTTCAGAGCTTTAAAAATAGAAGGAAAGACTGAAGTTATTCCAAACTCCCAGCATCTTCTTAGCTAGGGGCATGTTCTCCCTTTTATTGGTTTTGAAGGGGCACTACTACAAAACACTCTAGTGACACACCCTGGCCACACCCTGTGATTTAGAACTGTAATGTGTGCATGTGCATAATGGAAGATGAACACCTGCGCTTGAAATTCAAGTACAGTGACTTAGTGGGTATCTCTATGCTAGAAAGTTGGCCATTGCTTATGACACCCTTTATGCCCATTTAGGAAGGGGTTGTGAATGTTTATAGCAGGTAGATATTGGTCAAGGTGATCCTGTTCTAGCTACGTGGTATATAGCACCATTATTTTCTAAATTAATATGGAAAATGATCATATCTAAATTAAGACAAAGTCACTAATACAGATCCATCTGAGTTGGGACTTAAAATTTAGCTGTTTCTAAACAGTAAATAGAAAATTATTTTTAGACTCATTAAAACCTGACCATCTAATTTTTAATTGTTGAGGCAGCTTTTAAGTACAAATTTCCTAGCAAAGAAGAAAACAAACTCAAGAAAAAGAATACTATAATCAATCATATCATTTGTCAAATTTTATGCTATGTAATTGCTACTTTTTCAACTTTATCAAGTAGACAACTTTTAGTCTGAATTATTGTCCACCTGGATTATAATTCTGTACTAAATGGCTGAGAATGTCATTTGCAGGTACATTTCTATACAGTGCAGGGGGAGCCTATGTTGAACTTTGCATCAATGCCCAATTTTAGCCATTATCTATTGATGAAAATGAGACTTTGTTTTCCCCCATTGTGAAAGGGATACAATTCAGTTCTTGTGTGCAAAACTGAGGAGGGCTTCTTGGTGCAACTTTGTTGCATCCAGACTCAGATTGGGAGCCAGGAAATTAAAGTGAGTATTCCCTCTAAATTACAGATGCTCAAATTCCTCATAAAAATGGCACAGTGTTGGATATAACCTATGCACATCTTTCCATATTCTTTAAGTCATCTCTATATAACTTTACATTCCATTAATTCAATGGTATGTAAATAGTTATTATCTATATTGCTTAGGAAAAAATAATTTAAAAGTCTGTGCATTTTAAGTAGAAATGCTATTCCAAATATTTAATATTAATTAGATCTATAGATGCAGAACCTGCAGATACCAAAGGATGATGGCCACTTGGGGCCTGGGATGGAATGGTCTCTGCTCAAAAAGCATGTGGGAACTCAGTCATTGTGTAAGAGTATTATTTACTATTATAAAAATTATCCATATAGTAAATAAAAATTCTATACTACTTAGAGTGTGAGAAAGGATTTTCCAGAAGTCATATGAATTATTAGGTTATTATTATGGTATAGAAACAGATAATTGTAATTTCATAGCCTAGTTAAGAAAGATCAAGAAACACCCTATTCCATGTGGCTGTTGGGCAATACTCACAGTGACCAGAAGGTGGCACTCGCTACTTAGAAATATCAAAATGTGACATTAGAAAATCAACTTCAGGAAGGTCAGCTTCCAAGTGTCACAATCATTCATTAGGTGCATGGTACTGACATTCACAAGGTATACAGTTATTGACAATCATAAAATTGGCTACAAAATGGAATTGTGCCAGCTCATTTTTACTTATTTCTTTAAAATTTGCAATTAAATTAACATATCAATTCTTTCTTAATGTGTTCACCTTTCTCAATTTAAAATAATTCTTTTTTATCATTGATGGGGAAAAGGTGGATCTCAAATGACTAAAACCCGAAGAGGCATCACTGTATCTACCTCAGTGGTCCAGAACTGTGGACCTTGCTTTGGATCCCACAAGTTGATTCCCCTATGGGGCACCTTGTCTCCTTCCACATCTGCCAGCCTCAGAGTCACCCAAAATCCTGGTCATTAAGGGATTTTTTTTCCCTTTCCTTTCTCCCCATTTGTCTGTCTTAAAGAATAAAATAATGTGGACTTTAATTGTACTTTGCAGTTTTATAAAAGCAGTGCGTTTTGATTTGTGTAAATTTGTAGGTTTGGGCAGTGATAGAAAAATCAGAAGGGTGACTATGTATATTGACCTTGAAGCCATGCTGTAAGATAAACATACCTAGCAGTGAATTCACCTTTCATGTAGGTCACGCCCCAATATACAACAGGACAAAAGTTGAATGAGAAACCATTTTTAGAAGTTAGGAAGAAGTTGGAGGAAGGTATAAAAGGGCTAAAGAGCCACTGCATAGGTGGAGTGAAGGGATAGGGCTAGGACAGGTGACCCAAGGAAAAGGAAAGAGCTAAAACAGAGACCAGGGAAGAGACACCCAGGGAAATTTAAATTTGCCACAGAGTGTCCTTGAAAACTCTGCAATGCAAGACAAACCTATGATGGGAACTATATCTATGGAAAGAAACATGATTTCCCCTGGAGAACTTAAGACAAATGCAAAGGCTCCTAAGTTCATTTTCTACCCTAACCTATTAGCTGCCAAACTATTTTCCTCACTTCAGTCGGTTTTTGCAAGAGACCCACACATCAAAAAATGCACAAGCCTGCTATAGATGTGTTCTTTCACTTTAGCTGTGTCCACAGTCATAATTTTAATTATTCCCAAAGAATTTCCCCTTGTCTGGGCTACCATAGATGTTTCAAAACTCTTTCACTCTTTTAAGTCCTCTGGTTTGGCTGGACCTTCACCATCATTAGATGATTCTGTGATGTGCTATCTGACTCTCAACATGCTTGGTGAGCTTATATTTCCTGGAACCAGTTAATGCCCTGTCCTTACCCCCCACCACACACAGATGATCCCCTGTTTGGCTCCAGTCAACTTCCTATCCAACTGCAGGTGACAAGGATCAGAATAAAGGGTGTAGGAACATCATTCTTGGAACTTTTGGGTTTGAATCTCAGTGTGGCCTCTATCTACCTAAGTATGTGTCCCTGGGCAAGATGTGCAACTTTTCCAATACTCTGTTTTCTCATCTACAAAACTACGGTAATAATACAACTTCCCTGATGATTTGGGGATTGCCTATGTGTGATTTGTGAAAGCACTTTCCACACTACTTAGCAATAAATTCCTTCACGTCACTACCTGTTGACTTTGAATTTGAAGAATTTTAATTCTAGAAAGGACAATACTTTCCCAATCACCAGGGTTGGTTGGGCCTAGGATGAGGTGAGAAACCCAAGTCTTGGCCCTGCAGATCTGTGGCCTTATCTGTATGCAGCTACAACCACTTTTACTGGAAGACTATTTCTTTTTCTTCTGTCTTCTTCTGAGCCATAACTTGAAACACTCCCTGGGGTCTTTTTTGGCCGTCTCTTCTCCCTTATACAGAGATCTTGGAATATGCAGCACACCCCTTGGCATTTCTCCTCATCTCCTAGACACCTTCATGGAGATGTTCCTCAGGTGCCATCAATTCCCAAGTGACAGGAAGGCATATCAGAAAGATGGTTGTAGCCCCATTTATAAATCCATAAACTCAATTTCAAGACTTTGGAACACTCTCAAATTTAAGAAGTGAAAGAATATTTTAGAATCTAGTTTGTAAGAAAGCCATTCCTACAGACAATAGAATCTTAAGTTATCTCTTCATAGGAAAGCACAAACTGATATTATTTTGCATCTTATCATTCACAGCTTAAATTATTCTCTCAGACAATAATATACATAATAAGATGGATGCCAAAGGGTTGGTTTGGTGGAAGGAAAACCATTTCCTAATTTTCTGCCAGATCAGACTGCTAGGTTCCACTTGAACTGAGACACCAAGTAGTTTTCCTAAATTCTGATACCAAGAAGCCTGTTTATCTTCATGACTGTGAGGACTAATGCTAAGATATTCTCTGATTAGCTTCTTTGGGAGGGCAGGTATGTACTGGGGATTGAACTCAGGGGCACTTGACCACTGAGCCACATCCCCGGCCCTATTTTGTATTTTATTTAGAGACAGGGTCTTAATTAATTGCTTAGCACCTCGTTTTTGCTAAGGCTGACACTGAACTCTTGATCCTCCTGTCTCAGCCTCCTGAGCTACTAGGATTACAGGCATGCGCCACTACTCCAGGCTCTGATTAACTTTTAAACACTAAATCTCTGTAGTAATGATACTTTATGGACATTGGCTTTTGGTCCAAGGTTAACCTGTTTAGATCTTTCTAGTTTTCTTGATAAATAAACCTATCTTTCCTGTTTCAGAACCATCAGAGGTTTGGCAAAGACACTAGGCAGATGAGCTTTTCCTTGAATTAGACCTCTCTTACTTTAAGGTCACCAACAATCGTTGGTGTCTCTTGTTTACACATTTTTTTTTAATGTATTGAATTCCAATAAGATTTAGAAGTTGGACATGTATATAGACTATGTATGATAAAAATCATTTTGCATTATCAGCTTTAATGTTTTCCTCCACTACCAATTTCCTTTTGCTGTTCTATTTGCACAACACATGTACACACACGCCTGCTCAATTGTACCTATCATTGGTTATTTTTGCCCAGGGAATCAGAATACATTTTAATAATGACCCAGTAAGGTGTATTTAGTTGCCGTTAACAGACAAAAATGAACAGATGTCCTAAGTCAATAAAAATTATTTTCAAGTCTTTCAATTTTCCATCCAACAGCAAGAATATTTGACTAAGAGGTTAGTTGGGAGAAAAATGCTGTCTTCACAGAAGCAATGTGTAAAAACCTCAGGCATTTACAACAAAACTTTTCAATAAAAACAAACTGCATGTTTTCCAAGATTATGAATGCATAACACGTCACTGGGTGGTCCGTTCTTCCTGGTTTATGACTGCAACCATCATCTTGGCCACAGAGAGGCAGTGTAGTCACTTAAATGTACCTGAGGCATGGTGGAAATATTTGAAAACTACCTCTAAAAGTGTGAAATATAATGGAAAAATAACTCACAAAAGATGACACAAAGCTAGATGTTCTGGTATAAAGTTAATGTAAAATATTCCTCCTTAAGAACAGGAGATTATTTAGTTACTAAACTCAGAAAATAAAATGCAAGCCTTGGAGATGTGGTTGGGGGCACTTTTCTCCTGAGTCTATTGGTTTATTCCTTATTTCCTTCTTCTCTCTTCCCGACACTTGGGGTGGCACAGTATTTTACCAAGGGCTAAATCTAGCCAACTATCAGTTTTTACAAGTAAAAGCTCGCTCATTTGTTTACATATTGTCTTTGGCTGTTTTCACACTATATCAGAGCCCATGGTTGCAGTTGAGACTGCTCTGCCCTACAAAGCTTGGAACATTTACTATCATGTCAATTACAGGACATGGTTGCTGACCTGTGCTCTAGATCTATGTTATTTTCCAACAATGGACATGGAGATGATGGAGTAGATATAAAGAACTTGGATATGTGTCTGGCTGGCCACGAGAGGTACCAGCTTTCTCACACACATGTCAGAAATATGATAAAACCACCATCTGCCAGCCAGTTCTAGTGAGTCACACGCAGGCAAGTGATGCCAAGAGAAGAAACCTAGGAAGCATATCCAGAGACCACATGGTATTAGAAATGAACTTTGGGGAGGACATACGTGGTGGATGCATCTCTTTTTCTAAGTAGGAGTTGTTTCAAAGAAAGAAAATAGTCCAGGATCTCTGGCTTCAGACCTGGATTTAGCTTCAGGCAGGGTGTGTAGGGCTCTCTGCTGGGGACAGGATGTACGTTGCAATGCTGCAATGCCAACATTTGTTCAGAGAGTCAATTCTCAATCTGATTGCAAGAGTTCAAAGTGGGAAATGTGGTAAGAAGAAGAAAAATGTTCAGATAAATAGATAAGATGGAAGACTTCGTAGCAGAATTGGGGGAGGGTGAATAATGACAATAAAACTTGTCAAAGGGAAATGCCCTAGTAATTTCCACCCAAGACTCAGATATCTACATGTCGTCGTAGACAGTCTGGTTAATAATACAAATGAGAGATTTGTAATTGTACAAATTATAATTTGTACAATTGTATTTGAGAGACTGTATGATACAAACGAGAGATAGTGCAACAATGCTACATACATCCCGGAAGCAGACATCTGTGGGTCAATTTTCTGTGTGAGAGGAGCAGTGTGGCAGAGAGATCCATGAGTGGAGACTAATGAAAAGACCAGAAGTAACAGGTTCAGGTTGTCTGGTCCTCTTGTGTGCTTCATTCCAGGGAACTTGAGAAGGTGAACAGGCGGTTCAGGCTGCAGGGACAGGAGAGCTGATGGAGGACACCATTGGGAAAAACCTTATGCTTTCCCAAACAGGGAAAGATGGGAAAAATCAATCTCTGAAACTGTGATTTTGGGGATTGGTTCCTGAAAACATTTCAGGACTACCTAGCAATTTTTTTTTTTTAACACAAAAGGGTGAGTGGATGTTCTCTGGGAGCCAGTATGACTCCTAAGTGTGGGCTCTACCATATAGGTGGAGGTCAAGTGTGAAGTCCCCAGAGGGAGACTGTTGGAGTCTGAGTTGGCTCTGTTGCTTCCTAGCTCTGTGGCCTTGGGCAAGCTACTATTTCACTCCTTCGGATTTACTTTCTTTCCTTTTTTGTAACTTGCTGAAGGGCATAATCATGAAATGGGGTACTTGTAAGGCTTAAATGTGTTACTACATATAAGGAACTTAGACCTGATGGAATCAATGCTATCCAATGATCAGTTGTTATTATTGGGACAACTATCAGAACCCTGGCCAGGAGAATGCAACAGACCCAAACGAACTGAATTTTGACAAAGTCTTTTACAAATTCTCACATGCTGTGATGGGGGCTAGGAACAGGTGGTCTGAATGATGGCATACCTAAAGACCTGAGTCTACTTGTACCACTGTACCCATGCTACAGCTTGAAGAAAACTAATTTCAAGCCTTGAGATTGTCCTCAGCCCTGTCCTTTGCAACATTTTTCATCAGTAAGACCTGAAATAACTTTACTTCATTGTGACAATTGGAAACATTGTGAAATATTCCAAGCATACAAAAATAACTTCCAACATTTAGAACTGACAAACTATGAAAATGCCATAGTTAAAGCATGAGCGATTTCAAATAAAGATTAAAAGGCCCCTCAGCGAAAGAATCGTAGAGCTTCACATGCTGAGATAAACCCCCCAAATTCTCTTCATTCATATAAATGTTTATTGAGCACTTAATGTATGGCTAGGCACTGTCCTGGGTAAACTAGAATTTATGTTAAAAAAATGGATATCCTGATTTTGCAGAACTTACATTCAGATGGGATCCTTGCTGGCTAGAAGGTCCAGTGCATCATGAGACCTTGGCTTCATTTTAAGATTTGCAACTAATTGCAAAAACTCAATAAGCTAATTTTTATCTGTAAAGTAGTGATAAAATATCACCCCTTCATACTTAGAGTCATTCAACTACTCAACAAGGATTTCCTTTGTGCCAGGCCCTTGAGAAAAAAAGTGAGAAAAGCTTCCAGCCTTCATGGAGCTTTAAATCTCATCCATAAGGTAAAATGAAGTAGTTAACGTTAATATTAAGGCTTAGATATCAGTAGAAGCTGTGACAATTTTATGCAATAATACACACGTGGGTTGTGAGTCTTTGGTAGTCTCCTTGGGGATATCCAAGCTAGATTTGGCTGTTACCAAAGCTGTATTTCAATACCATAGCCAGCCCACCGCCAGAACATGCTCACAGAGGTAGGGAAGAAGCCCTCGGATTTCCCTAAAACCTAGGATTTTCTTCTTAAGAAAGATCCAGCTTTGCTGCCAAACACTCCCCACCTCCTACACAGAGGCCTGCATAAAGAGGAACCGTGGGTGGAAGAGGCTACCTTCTGTGTCACAGGAACCTGAACACACACACACACACACACACACACACACACACTCTCTGGAGTGAAGTTCCAAACCCAATATATTCCCAGATCCATAACACCAAGCAAGAAGCACGCTGAGGCCCTGGTCTCTGCAGGTGGAGGCAACAAGGATCCACAAATATCCTTTCAGAGGAGGTCAATGAACAGAGGTCAAATCATCTCTCAATGGTGAACTGCTTCTCTCCCCTGCTCAACCCCTTCATCTCTGGAAACAACAGGAACCATGCCCTCCTTCCTCCACAGTCCTCTGCAGGTGGCAGACCTGGCTGCAGCTCTGCCTCCTCTGTCCCCTCCCAGGAGAGGCTCTGAAAGATGACAAGGGGGCTCCTACATTTCCAGCTAAAGGATCACAAATTTTACTCAGTAGCTAAGAGTGACTCTGCAAGTTTGCAAAGTTACATGAGATGGGCTCCCTCTCCCCCTCCCCTAGGCCACACATGTTTTTTCTGGCATGAAGGAGAGAAGAGGGAATTTTACATTTTTAAAAATTCACCCAGGTAATAATTACTGAATTACCCACCATGTGTGGAGCAGTGTCCTAGTTATGAGATCTCTGATAAAGAATAGTCCAAAGATCCTACTTGAATTGAGCTTACCAGTAGTGTATGGAGGTGGTGGGGGACATAGTAGACACCTTGATAAGCTATAAATAATCTGCTGTGTTAGTATTATGGATGGAATCGTCCCC
>NW_025999924.1:3253249-3341726 GCF_001458135.2 Marmota marmota marmota | reverse complement strand
TTTTTTTTTTTTTTTTTTTTTTTTGAAGCACAGAAGACTGCTGCTCCCTTAGAGTATTTTGGGGAAATAGACTGCTCTTCTGCAAGAGGAAATCTGTACCAATGATCACCTAGCTGTGTGTGCTCAGGCAATTCCCTGAAACCCCAGACTCCAGTTTCCCCAGCTGTGCAGCAAGGATATTAGTCATCTTTCCCTCACCAGGTTGCTGGGAGGTTTAAATAAGTTCATGCATGTGAAAGCGCATGGATCAATGCCGAAAACATAGTCAGTCCTCAATACATGCTAGCTATTTTTATTACTATCAACACTTGCATAATTAACTACTATTAGAGCACCTGCTACTATTATATTTTTGGAATACCATAGATAGAATATTGGAAATCTCAGCACCTTTTGGTTAAGTCATCACTGAGCATCTGGGCCTTACTGTCTCTGGGACACAAACTTGGCTCATCTGTCTCCCCCATTTCCATGAAAGATCCAAACCAATGATTAAGTTCCCATGTTGTGAACTAGGAAGTCCTCCAGAGTATTTCAAAGCCATCAGTTACAGAGGCTTTCTCCCTAGGAGCTAATTCTTCCTGGCATTGGCACCAGCTCTTTCACAGGAGGTCACCGGGTTCTCACTGCAGGGAGGTCAGGGCGCAGGAGAAACATCCTTCTCAACACTAAGCACTGTTAACAGGATGATGACATTCCCCCAGGGGTCCCTGGGGAAAAGCAAGGAAAAGAAGATGAAAAAGAAAGAAAGCAGGGAAGAGAGAAGTTTGAGTGGCAAAAGAAAACCAAAAAGTGATAACTATAGGGAAGATTGTAACGACCATTCATAATTCAGTGTGGACTCCACTCCTGCTGTGAACAACCAAGATGGAGCTGGGGAAAGGGAGGGTGTGGGCAGACATTGTCTGTTTGGGTCTATGTTCATCTCCCATTGCCAGATATTTAAAGAAGCTCCTTTGTGCAAAGTTGACTCCATGCACTTAAGTGATTAATATTGAGAGACACTTCCATCTACGTTTTGCTTTTATGGAGACATTTTTACAACGGTATAAAGTAAAGTGAAATTGGCTTGGACCTTCCAGACTGCAGGCCTTCTGAGGGCAGGAACATATGCGTGTGGCTTCCTTTGAATATTCCCTCCTTCTTAATGCCTGGTAAAAATGGGCTCAAGTGTGGTCACTAAGTGGCCATCTGGCAGTTAGTTCTCTGGCAGGTTTTTGCATGTTTCCTTCCAAAGGACTCCAAATCTACTAATTTCTATAGGCTTTTGCTTTTATTCCCCCTTTTATTCTAGAAAAGTATTTTAATTTTTAACACGTTGTCATCAGAATCGTACACACCACACACTGCCTGTCAAATAGGCCTATTACTCATAAATACTGACATCATTCCCATGTTCTCAGAGTTATGCTTCTTGGTTTTCATACTGTTCTATGGAAAGCAGGTGTTCTACGCATCATTTTGTTTGGCTTTTGGGGTGGAATTTCATGTTAGGCACTAGGTATGACTGTACAAAGTCTTTCTCACCAGTGTGATTACACTGTGAGTCAAATGAGAATCTAAAGGAGAAATTTTTTTTTTAAAGTAAATTCTTAACAAGAATAGCTAGACAGTAGCTAGCTTTCCCCTCAGTGGCTATGAAAATGAAGGGTGGGAGTAGAGGTGGTAAAAAGAAGTAGGAATTAGAAAGTCTTAGGCAAGTGTGTGCAAATTAGGACTGCGGAAGATGTGTGGATTTCTGTGTGAGGCACTTTCCCTGGGGACAACAGAAGCATTCTAAAAAGACCAGGATTTATAGTCAGAAGCTGTGCCTTCACTCTCTGCTACTGCCACATAGGTTTTATCATCCATAGTCCTTGACCTTGAACAGTTCCTTGTCCTGTCACAAATGCGATGGCTCTGTGTATATAATGAGTACCATGATGCCTGCATCTTACAGGAGATGGCAAGTCGGATGTGGTCAGGAACGTTGTGAACAGTCAACCAACATTTAAATGACTTTTCTGGTATTCAAATCTTTATTTCCTTTCCTTGATTTTCTTTGCTTTTCCTCTTTTCTAAAATCTCCAAGATGAGGTTATTATTTCTTATCATGTGCATCCTCTATTTCAACCCACTGCCCATTGCTGTTGTTCATATTTATTCGTTTATCTATTCAGTGGTTATAACTAAGGGCAACTCTGCAAG
Source organism: Marmota marmota marmota (assembly GCF_001458135.2). Lineage (NCBI taxonomy): Eukaryota > Metazoa > Chordata > Mammalia > Rodentia > Sciuridae > Marmota > Marmota marmota. The sequence goes on along the minus strand of NW_025999924.1, from coordinate 3,339,539 downwards.
GAGCATGAACATGCTCCTCAGGAAATCCCCCAACTGGGGCCAGTCACCTCAGAGAGAAAGCGTTTCTGAACTTCAGACCTATCTTCTCACGTTTTACTTTCATTTCTCTCCATGCTTGAAGTATAGAAAAGAAAACTGCTTGGTTGTTAAATGCTATAGGAATCAGAGAGAACTTGTTACAAGCAATCTGGGTTTCAAAGTAGGAAGCTATGTGAAATCCTGTCACCCCACCTTCAGATGGGTCTCTTGTGTTTCCTGAAGAGTAATCATGGGACCAGCTGACAATCAAGAGTGTCAGTGGAAAATGCTTTCCTCCTTCTGATGGAAATATTCAGAAGGAACGTATGTCATAGTTCTTTTGTAAAAAAAAAAAAAGAAAAAAATAATAATAATTCCTATGAGCTTCTTCCTGCTAACTTCATAGTATTCAACTCTATAATGTATAGCTATATAACTTATTCAGGGTATTGAATTAACATTAAAATATTAAGTTTAAATTGGTGTGTAGGTTTCAATGAGGAGTAACTACTTTCATAATTTGTATAGGTGTTACAATAATTTATAAAACATGCCCAAAATATCTAAGCTGCCATTCTTTTGCATGGAAGATAATTTTTAGAAAAGCAAATAAATGAAAATTAGTATTTAACAAAAAATACTAAATTTCAGATGAAAATGATTACTCTTACGTCACACTAAGTCATTTAGTGGTGCTAAAAAAGATAACTCCATTTTGAATCAATCATTATTTACTTATTTAAAATTTCTCACTTTTAAACTGAGGCATCAGTTTATTTCAATCATTTACATGGTAAAATATTACATATTTCATTTATTAAGTTTATAAATTAAGTCATTTAATCTATTTATATTGTTACCTAATGTTTTTTAATTGATTTTTTATTCTAATTTTTTATATATGACAGCAGAATGCATTACAATTCATATTACACATATAGAACACCATTTTTCATATTTCGGGTGGTATATAAAGTATAGTCACACAATTCGTGTCTTCATACATGTACTTAGGGTAATGATATCCATCTCATTCCACCATCTTTTTTTTACCCCCATGCCCCTTCCCTTCCCCTCCCACCCCTTTTCCCTATCTAGAGTTCGTCTATTCCTCCCATGCTCCCCCTCCCAATCCCACTATGAATCAGCCTCTTTATATCAGAGAAGACATTCTGAGTAATATTCCATTGTGACCTAATGTTCTTTGATCTGCATAATTCTGAAGAAGTAAACCAAAATATGCCAATTTGATTTTAAATTAAGTTTTTTTTACATTTCTAAAGTTTTTGTTTTATATTAAGTTTAAATTAAGTTTCTTTACATTACTATTAGTTTTTATTTTATAGCATTAGTTGCTATGTTGTTATGACATACGTATTTGGGATGATTTTGACTTCATCAATTGTAACAACAGGTTCTAACAAGCTGGTACCAGCCAACTCCCTAACACACTGACTTTATTTTTGTATCATGTTAGTTCTTTCTTTACCCTGCTTGGAATTAAAGCTTACATTTCACCTTATCAAATATTAATATCATTACTTCTACATAGTTTTGGTCCACATTTGCCTTATACAGCTTTATCTATTTTTTTGTGTTCAATCCATGTAAAAGAGTTTTAAATATATTTCCCATAAATTGTATAAAGTTATTTACTCCACGAGTTTTGGAGTAATAAGCTCATGTGACTGTGCATGTGTGGCTGTGTGTTTTAAAACTAGATACCAAGTAGGAGAAACTGGTTCATTCATATACAATATAATAGAGTCTTACTTCACTTTTATTATTTATATATTATTGAAAGGACACATTCATAAATTTTATACTCAAAGAATTAGAGATAGGGAAACACATTTTTATGAATACCTAGGTAAATGCAGACAAGTTTATTGAAACAAACATTTATGGAAATTAACATACTTTTATGATCTTGAATGTGTGGATCTATTAAATTTTCCTATTTTGTTTTCAATTATTCATTAGACTCTGAGGTAGGTAGATAGATCTCACTTTGTATTAATGGTAATGCGTTAGTAAGTACTATGATTTGTATTATACTAGAATTTGTTATATTTCATTTTGTATTTTATATCACACCCCTCTTTTAAATCAAAGTGGTGTCATGAATGCTAAAATGAAGTGAGAGTAGCCAGTCATGGTGGTTCACACCTCTGTAATCCCAGGGAGTGGGGAGGTTGAGACAAGAGGATTGCAAGTTTGAGGCCAGTTCAAGGTCAACTCGGCAACTTTACAAGACTCTGTCTCAAGGGAAAAAAATGAAAACAGCTGGAGATTCAGCTCAGAGATAAAGAACCCCTGGATTCAATCCCAACATAACAAAAATAAAAATTAAAAAAGGGGGAATAGATTACTTTGTGAATGAAATGCTGAATACCCAATCAATTATGATATTTAAAGTGCTGTTATTAAATAGACTGAATTGTTATAATTCCATTTCAAAGAGTCCACTTCCAAAGAGGATATTTGAATAAAACTACAATGCCATGGCTGGCTTGCTATAAGTAGACATCACTATAGGCACTCTTGCCTGTCCTATTCAGCTTCTATGACAGGCTGGCATGATGCCGTTTCCCAATAAATGTATGACAATCAACTGCATATGGCTGCAAGTGTAACAATCAAGGTATATCAACAGCCTTGGGCTCAGGTCCTTGCAGGGCATCATCAGGGTCTCAAAAAGAGGTCATTCAACAAGAAAATGAAAAATGCTTTCTCCAGATGGAGATTGACTACAGAAATCCTGGATTATCTAGTGTCCACTTTTCCTGATGGATTAGTAATCTAGAGTTGTGCTTTTGATTGTGGCACAGACTACCATCCTTATGAATCAACATTCTTGAATCAAAGCATGTCTGATTTTAGCTATGAGCTTCAGTGCCTTCTATTCTTCAAGAATGGCTGAGCTTCAGTCAATTTGCACTCTTTCAAGGTACATCTCTTCTTGACTCCAGCTCAGAGGTTCTCTGAGGTTGCAAAAAGAGGTTCATCTCTCAGCAAAGGCTAATAAAATCAAACTTGTGTCTCTCGCGCCCCTGTTTAATGCCTTCCTGTATAATTCTCCAATGTGTAGACTCCAGCAAAGGGCCGATAAAGCAATTTCCCCCACATTTTATTATTTCCTGCTTATAGTGATTTCTTTTTTCTTCCATTCTATGTGAAAAACAACATTAACAATGATGCTTTTAGTTTGTCTCCAACTGTCTGCTGAAAACAAGAATGGTACACGACAGAAGCTGGGAAAACTTCAGCCAAGGCCAGAGACAACCAGTATGGGGGCTCCTTGTCTTCCCCTCAGGCTCCATCTGAAGTCTGTCAGCAGTCTCTCAAACCCGGGTCTGCTGTTGCACACTAGCACTTTGCGTGCACCTTTCTGACACTAACTTATGATGGTGTGACGTTTTTCCACTCCAGTAAATTAGCTGCTTCCCAAATTTATATTTCTTGCTCTGATTTCTCCTCCAAACTCCAGACTTCCAAATGCAACTCCTAACTTAACTTCCTCATAGGACTTTCCATCTTAATACAGACAAATAGGATCTCTCTACCCTTCTCAAGCTGTTCTTAATTTCTCCATCTAGGTAAATGCCCTCTGCCCTCCACATCAAGCCAGAAACCAGGAGAAACTACACAATCACCTCCATCCCTCCCCTGTCCAAATCATCAACAAAATTCTGAAAGTTGGAGGGTGAATATATGTTTCAAATATCTGCCTGTCCACTTTATATATATATATAAAGGCATTTATATATATATATATATAAAGGCATTTTTATATATATATAAAGGCACATATANAGAAGAGGGGAGGGGAGGGGAAGGGAGGGGGGATAGTAGAGGATAGGAAAGGCAGAAGAATACAACAGACACTAGTATGGCAATATGTAAATCAGTGGATGTGTAACCGATGTGATTCTGCAATCTGTATATGGGGTAAAAATGGGAGTTCATAACCCATTTGAATCAAAGTGTGAAATATGATATGTCAAGAATTATGTAATATTTTGAACAACCAACAATAAAAATAAAATAAATAAATCATGGGCTGGGTATATTTAAAAAAAAAAGAATACAAGCAACAATAAGTGTTGGCAAGGATGTGGGAAATTGTACACACATACATTGCTGGTGGAACTGAAAATTGGTGCAACCACCATGGGAAGCAGTATGGAGATTCCTCAGAAAACTTGGAATGGAACCACCATTTGACCCAGTTATCCCACTCCTCAGTCTATACCCAAAGGACTTAAAAATCAGCATACTACAGTGACACAGTCACATCAATGTTTATAGCAGCTCAATTTATAATAGCTAGACTATGGAACGAACCTAGATGCCCTTCAACAGATGAATGGATAGAGAAAATGTGGTATGTGTAGATTGAAAATATGGCATTTTCAGGTAAATGGACAGACCTGGAGAATATCATGCTAAGTAAAATAAGTCAAACTCCAAAATCCAAAGGCCAAATGTTTTCTCTGATAAGGGGATGCTGATCCATAATGGGGAGGGTGTAGGGAAAAGTGAAGGAAAACTTTGGATTGGGCAGATGTGGGGGGTGTGGGGTGGGAAGGGTGATGGAATGAGACAGATATTATTACCCTGTATACATGTATGATTACACTACCAGTGTGACTCTGCACCATGTACAGCCAGAGGAATGAGAAATTGTGTTCCATTTGTGTACAATGTGTCAAAATGCATTCTACTGTCACATATAACTAATTAGAACAAATTTTAAAAGATGGCTACTGGTCTCCCTGATTTTCTTGGCCATTTGTATTGAATTCTCCATGAACTGATCAGAGAAGTCTTTCTAAAAGTACAAAGCAATCCATGCCGTTTTTCTAATAACAATCTTTCTTTGGCTCCCCACTGTTTTTCACTGACACCCATCTTATTCCCAGGTCTCTATGAGGAACTGGGTGGTCCACCTTTTGACTTTATTTCATGCCATTCTCTCTGGGGCTCATTATTACTTAACCCTACTGGAATTCTGGATTTTTTTTTTAATGCACATTCCTTTGGACCTTTGCTATTTCTCAGCTGGTGTGCTGCTCCTCCCACAGAATTTCACCTGGCTGACTCTTGCACATCATCCAAATGTCAACAAAACTGTATTCAGAGATGCTTTCCTCAGATAATTGCTTCAGTGTCATCTCTGCCCATCTCTATTGTATCACTGAGTTTTATTTTCTTTATGGCACTTCCCATGTGGGAAAACAACTCGCCCAGTTTATTTTTTGACTCTTTTCTCAAGAGCATCAATGTCCAATAGCACTGTAATCATAAAGGTGTGAGTCACTTTTATGATTACAAATGTTTTAGTAGTCACAAAATAAGAATAAAATAAACAAAAATAATTCATTTCACTGACATGTTTTATTTAACCAAATACAAACAAAACATCATCATTTTAAATGCAATCAATAAGAAAATTTTTGTTAATGAAATATTTGCATACAGAGTCTTTGAAATTCTTTGTAAACTCTACTCCTCTAGCCCATCTCCATTGTGACTGGCTGTATTTCAAGTGCTCAGTGGCCAGTTGTGACTGGTGGTTACTGTTTTGGACAGTGCAGCTCAAAAATGCAAGCTCCATATAAACAGAGACATTGCCTGTCATTCACTGTTGCTTTCCAGGCTTATGGAAAGAACAGTGTCTAGCATATTGCAGCTACTGAATAAGGATTATTGAGAGAATAATGCAAAGAATCTTTGAGATCTTAGTGGAATTCTCAAGTAAGCTATATTTATACACAACTTCAAGGGCTTAATACATTTTCTTAAAATTTTTTATAGTTGTAGATGGACAGAATGGCTTTATTTTATTTGTTTAATTTTATGTGTTGCTAAGGATCAAACCAGTCCCTCACACATGCAAAGCAAGTCCACTGCCACTGATCTACAGCCCCAGCCCCCGCTTAAGACATTTTTTAAAAAATATATGTAATTCAATGTTGAGGAGAAACACTGATTTAAGTTTAACTAAGTATGAGCTTGGGAACAAGGTCCCCAGTCTGCATACCATCGCTCACCAATCAAATGTTTACATGAAGTACCCTCTCTGTTAATTCACTGAGAAATTCTACCCAGCTTTCACATCTCAATTCAAATTCTCAGGTCTTCTCCAGGTGGACTTGGCCACACTTGCACTAGGATTTGAATGCACAATCAATGGCATTTTATTATAGCATTAAACCCACTCCATTAAATCACAGGTGGCCTATTTCTTTGCCTCAACTTCTATGTGGAAACTTCTAATCTCACTCTTGGGTTTGCAAATAGTCTTGGAGTATTAGACATCTTCATGGGAAGATAATAAATTCACCTGATTGGCAAGATGGAAAAATGTTGACAAACTGGTCAGTGTTTATTAATTGGGTGCAATAACTGTACTCCAAGTTCGTCCTCAACTCAGCACTCAGAAGTGAGTATCAGCACTAAAAAATAACAAGATCATGGCATTTGCAGGCAAATGGATGGCATTAGAGCAGATTATGCTAAGTGAAGTTAGCCAATCCCTCAAAAGCAAATGCCGAATGTCTACTCTGATATAAAGGGAGTGACTCAAAATGGGATAGGGAGGAAGAGCATGAGAAGAAGACTACCACTAAATAGGGAAGAGAGGTGGGAGGGAAGAAGAGGGAGAAGGGGAGTTGCATGGAAGATGGAAGGAGAACCTCATTGTTATACAGAATACATATATGATGTTGTGATGAGAAAAAGAAAAAAAAGTGTGTCACATTAGATTGGATAGAGAGAAAGGATGGGAGAAGAGGGAAGGAGTAGGGGGGATAGGAAGGGCGGCAGAATAGAATAGACAATATGATTGATGTATGTACATTCCATGTATGTATTATATGTCAGAATACATTTTTTTTTGCATTACATTGGTATCACCATTTTTATTTATTTATTTTTTTACCTTATCAGCAGAACTAATTAGCACTGGTTGTATTGAAGATATGCAGGTAGGTTTTTTGGAAACAGAATTTAGTGTCATATTAATATGAATCCAACTCTTATTTCTGAATAAAAAAGGAAACATTTATCCTTGCATGAAGGTATTCAAGGAAATTTCCTCAACTTATTAAAAAGTGTCTTTCAAAACTTACAACAACCTTCATACATAAAGGAAAAAAAAACATTTGCATCAGAAACCAGGAAAGTTGCTCATTCACACTTTTCAATATTCAACAGATTCTACCCAATGAAAGGAGATGAAGGGAAAGAAAGTCATAAGTATTCTGAAAAGAGAGAGAAAATGTTTTCTGCAAGTGATGTGCTAGTCTACTAAAAAACCAACCAACCAACTTAAGAGAATTAGTAGAACTGTTAGAATTCATACAAGAATAAAAGTGGCTGAACATAAGAGTGACATGTAAAAATTATTAGGTTTCTCTGCTGCATAAGCAGTAATACTTTACGATACGGAATTGTGGGAAAATTTCCATTTCAATAAAACTATATTTGAAACACCTACAAATAAATAAGATTTATAAATAAATAAACCAGAAAAATAAACCAGATTTTCAATGCATAAATTACAAAACTCTTTGACTAGAGGATATAAATGTGAGTGAATGGAAAGCATGTCATATTCCTGGGTGAAAGTGCTGAGCTTATAAAGGTATCAGTTCATCTCAAATCAACCATATATTCCCGGAAATTACAAACATAACACCAAAAGAATGATTTTTGAGAATTAGTAAATTGATACCAACGTTCAACAGGAAGTAAGATGGAGAATATGTGTTGATATTTAGGAAAACAGTAATAATGATGAGTTCTTTTCCTAGAAGATACAAAAACATATTATAAATCTAAAGTAATCAAAACAAAGTAGAAGGAAGCAGGAACAAACCAATACTTCAAGAGAACCACAGAGAGAATGTGATTTCATTGTTTAGCATTTGATAAAAGTCTCATTTATATTCAACAGATATCTTTCCATTTGGCAAATAAACAAAGTTATATGCCTATATGCACAAACTCCAGATAAAGTTAAACACACCAAAATAACAAAAGTACTAGAACAAAATAGAAGAGTGATTTTATCATATCAAAATAAAAATCACCTTTCTAAACTTGGCATGAATCACAGAAACCATCAAGAGAAGGCTAAACCAATGTGACACAATAAGATTAACAACCACTTTATGGTGGAAGACCTCATAAACCAAAGTTCTAAAATAGGCCAAGGGTAAATATTTATAACACATTTTCTAAACAAGGGGTTAAGTTTCTATAGACAATAAGCAGATACAAGCAACAGAGTTAAAAAGCAGGCAACATTATGACTTGTTAATTCACAGGAGGAAACACTAAGTCAAAAATAATAAAGGATAAATATTTGACTAATAATCTAATAAATAATAAAACAAACACATTTCATTTTTCTCAGCACATGGGTAAAGTAAAGAAAGATCAACAATATCACATTATTGGCAAGGAGGTGGGAGAGAGGGCACTGCCACTCACTGTAGTGAGTATAAATTGGAACAGCCTTTGGAAGTAGTTTGGAACTACCTACAAAATCTCAAAAGAGTTCCTTTGAGATTCAGAATTTCCACTTTTAGGCATTTAATCTTTAGAGATACAGAAGTACAGTATGCTCACCTCCAACCCCCAGATTTTCAAAGCATCATCCCTTGCATATTTTCTAGTGGAGACAATCTAAATGATCCTTAAAAGGGGAATGATTATAAAATTCTGGTACATCCAAACTGTCCCTAGATAACTATTTATGAGAATACCATAGATCCATATGGACTAATCTAGAAAATTCAATCACAGATAGCTTAAAAATCTAATTGCAGGGTAATATACAGAGTATGACTTTATTTTCTTTTTATCAAAATACATTCTGCTGTCATGTATGACTAAAAAAAATAAAAATAAATCGTATGGTAAAAAAAATAAAAATTAAAAAATTAAAAAAAGTTTTTAAAAAAAGAAGTGAGTATGACTGGCTCCTCAGAACCTTCCACAAGTGATGCATTGGTAAGAAATGTGAATTAAATAAAAGCATCAGATAAGGGTCAAAATATCATCTGAGTTGAGAAATACAGATTGAACACTGTAAGTAAAGGGTTAACATAGTAAAGGTCTGGGCTGATCCAGCCTTCCCTCTGGGAATCATCTCACAGTTGCCTTCTCCTAATGTCCTGGAAACTACAATGTTAACATGAAAGTGCCAGGTCACTTCTGCCTTGCCTGATGGCAGCTGCCACTGCATCAAGGTGTGGGAGACCTGGGGTGACATAAAGGCCTGGACTCCTATGACCTGAACAGTTCTAAAAGTTTAGCTGGAATCCAAGGACACAGCTTCTCTCTGTTCCAGTGGCCCCCATGTATTTGGCTCTTGTCTTGGAGGCAAACATACTCTGAGAGGCCAAAAGAAACTGTGAACCTGAGTAGGCTCTGGGCCACCTGATGATAAGATGACAAGAAGACATTTACCTGCTGTGTCTGTTGTTCTCAATCATCCTAGAAAACTGCATACGTGTAGTTTTAAGTTGAAATTTATTGTTTTTTGAGAATTTGACAACTAAACCCATAAAAGCCACTAAATGAGGGCAGAGATATATAACAGTATCAGGCTTTCTATGTCCTCCTCAATCCTGGTCCTGAGACACAGCAGCCAGGAGGAAACTGCTACCAGAGGACACTTGGTTTTTACTATACAATAAATTGAGGCTTCCCTCTCAGCCATCTGAGACCCTCAAGACTCAGGACAAAGAGAACACTCCTATGCTCAGGGCTTGCGCAAGGTCCCTGATAAGATGAGGAAAAAGAGACCAAGATCATCTATGCTCCTGGAGCACAACTTTAACCATCTAGAAGGCTTGAACCAACAGATATCATGTTTTTCCACTTATCAGTTAAATCAATCCTTTCCCTATGAATAGGAGTGTCTCAGGGATGGGGAGGATTTGTGTTTTTCTGATACTAAATTTACAAGGAAGAGGAAAAGATACATGGGGCTACTAACATTTTGTAAGCATGCCTCTGTCCAGGAGACTACTCACTCCTTGAAATCTAGATACTTTTATATCTCTGTATCCCCAACTATTGGTGTAATGCCAAGAATTCAAGGAATAATAATTTCAATGAATAAATGAATTTAAAATGAGTGACCAATCAATCATCAACACTTAATTTCGGTACTATAAAAATTTTGTTAAAATATTTTAGGCTTTACTAAAGTTTACAGTAGGGACTCATGCAAAACTTACATACAGAATATGAAACTTATATTGCTTCTTTCCTCTGAAGATCTCTAAGTTGTGTACATGATAAACACTCACGAAAATTAATCTCATTCATGTACTTACTGATCTCTGAAGCCAGAAATAGTCAGTATTTAGAAAACTGAGAACATTTTGAAAAAGCACCAGATACCAAAGAGGCTATTTCAATTTAAGTCTGTATAGGACTTGCCAAGGAAGTCATTTCTGAAAGGGAGCAGAACAGAGTGCTTTTTTACTCTTTAATTAAAAGAGAGAGAGAGAGAGAGAGAGAGGGAGAGAGAGAGAGAGAGAGAGCTCACAAAAGGAAAAGCTATGACCAAATTAATGCCAAATAGAAAAAGACAATGGAGAAATTATTTGACTATTCTACTGATAGGACTTATAAGAGCTCTTTATCTACATCATAATTATGAATAACAACCATGTAACAGGAAGAGTTTACAGGAATGTTGCAGATAATAAGGAAGATGATTAATGGAGTTGAGTCTAAACAAGCAAATACACACAAAAACATCTAGAATGTTATTCAAGACAAAACGTTTGGGATTTGGGGTGTAGCTCAGTGGTAAAGCCCTTGGTTCTGACCCTAACACTGCACAACAACAATAATAAATTAAAAATTTTGGAGATAAGGTTATTTCCCAATCTAGGTTTAAGGTAAATTGCCTGACTTAAACATTAAACATATGATCAAATTACCTTGTGGTCAAGTTAAGTTGTAGACTTTTTTTTTTTTTTTAAAGGATCAGTTTCTGCCAGAAAGGCCCAGTGCACACTGGGCAAAAAGATAAAACAAGGTAAGTAATTAAGACTGCTGGAACGTTAGCTCAATTTAATTAAAGCTGGACACCTATCCTGCACAAAGGATAAGGCATGAGTCAACAAACACAGGTAGTTTATGATCCAGACCCTCTTAACCCATTCCAGTTACTCAGTTTTTAGAAAACAAGAATGATCTCAGGACCTCAAAGAAGCTTTCCTTTGCAGTAGCTTGGAAGTATTAGATATTGTAGCATCATGTCTTTATCTGGTCACAAGATAGCAAATTTCATATTCAGTCATCTTCAGGATTATCAGGCATACACTTTACTTTCACGTTTAATTGCACAGCATCTTGCTGATTAATTAAGCCATCCAATATCTGTTTACACATTCACAGTTTTATCTGACCCTCACTCAATTTTACTGCCCAGCAGGAGTATGTTAATTGAGAAACATAAAATACTCATCAGGGAAGTATGGGTTAGAAAAACAAGTTTAGGACAGAGGGTTAGTTCAGGTCAGGGCTAGTGCACATCTCATTAGGAGATGCTGCTGGGTGCTCATGAGGGGGATTAAAGACTAGGGAATTTGAGTGTCCAAATAGCTCAACTTGAACTTGACCTTCACAAAATGCCTTCATTGTTTTGTTTCAAACTCAGAAATAACAGCAGAAGAGCAAACGTTAAAATGTACATATGAAAGACACATTAGATTAAAACTGGCTATGGAATTATTTCTGCCATTTCCACTTTTTTTAAGGACAGTTAATTGAGGTCTTATTGTATTTGTTAACTTACTACTTTCAGATAGTGTTTATAGATATTAGAGGAAACTATGTACTTACTAGAAAATATAAATGCTTACTTGGTAGAGATGGTTGGTAGAAAGGATAGTAGCAAAACAAATAGGAAAGAGAAAAGAAAATAGATTAAAGAAAATATTTCATAAAAATTACCTGAAGTCAAATAAAGAAAGATTATCTAGTGGCTGACTTTTCAAAGAAATAAAACAATTTCAAAATCTAAGGGAAAACCCAGAGAAGGAGAAAATGAAGAAATAAAATAATAGAAATAAAATAATATGGAACTAGAAAAAAAACTATTTCATTTTGAAAATGCTGTTTTCATTTCCCTTATTAATTAATAAACTTAAAATTAAAATTTGTAGATACATGTTATAGGAAATACTTTTCCAGGAAGAAGGAGGAGGTTAGGTATCAGATTCTAAACAAAATTTAAGCAGACTGAAAAAGAATTGTGAAGATTAAGGACGTTGTTATTTTTTTAAAGTTTTTTTTTTTTGTTTTTGGTAATATCTTTTTTTTTATTACAAAGTAACAACTGAAAAAAGGCAGACCCTTATTTTAATGATGTTTCTATGCCTCATAAGAGTCTGGGGATCCTTTTTAAATCTTTTCTTTGCCGTATATCATTTTCATATGTGTGGTTCTTCAATTTAGGGTTTATTCAAAACTCCCATCAAGCTGGAAGAGATGCAGAAGGGCAGGGATAGGCATATCTCAGCAAGAGTCCTTTAAGAGTAAAGCAATATTGATTAACCCCATCCAATATCCTATCATATACAATTAGGAGAAAAGAACACTATCAGGGACTCCCATGGACAAATATGAAGGTTGCATCCCATGAGCTCCACTAACAGCACTGGGAATACATGAGTTGTGTCTGAATCAGGGCTGGCAATCAAGCTCCTTGTGAAGGACAGGGTTCTGGGGCATTATTTGTGGGAGATTCATAATTCTTGAGTAAGAGTCAAAAAATTGGGAATAAATGAATTTACAATGTGGGATTAGTTGAAGTCATACTTAACACATATTTGTCACCACTGATATAAAGTGCTTATCTAGATAGTTTTCCTTGTGCTTTTCAATGAATAACTCTAAAGAAATTATAGCAAAGGATTAAGCATGTAGTGCCCAAAAGATATTATACATATATCTACACACACACACACACACACACACACACACACGGAATGATTGTAAAAGTGGCTGAAGGATCCAGTAACAGGAAAACACTATTTTGAAGAACAGCACATGTTAGAACACACAATCTTTTGGATCATTTAAAACTCAGGTTCTTTATTGAGTAGTCAACTGCTGGTAGAGTAGATTTTTCTGTGTTAAAAGAATAACTTAGGGAAGAGATTCATTTTATATATGCCCAATTATGCAAATTACTTAACATTTATACAATTATGTGGATTATTTCCTTACTCCCTTCATAATTAATTCTCTCCGAAGGCAGCTGTGTTGGGGGGCTGGCAGCTCCTGCTCCACCACAGCTGTTTCTCCTGCATTCCAGCAGTGCTATCTTCCAGTTTGCCAGGCATCACACAAAGAAAGAAAAGTAAGTCTCTGCAAGAAATCTTGAGGTTCTGGTTAACCACAAAAACGAATGGCCTTATTCTAATGAACATTTCACTGAAAAAGAATCCAAATTCATCATTTATACCTACAAACATTTTGTCAATGCCGACATAAAGACATCTTAATGTAATTATACAATTATCACTTAATTGCTCAATTTTTTGAAGAGTCTATTTAAAGAGATTTTTATTTGCTATTTTCATTTCCCTTATTAATTAAAAAGTAACAGAGCAAAAGAGGCCACTAATAATCCTAGTGTCACACATGCCTATAGGCACATTTGCAACTGGAATTCATCTTCTCTCTTTAAAATATATTGGGAAGATGGTATTTATTTTTAATCTTAAAGTCTCCTTCAGTGTGAGCTGCTTCTTAAAATCTTGGGGTAAGAGGAGATATATCTGAAGTGCGCAGTGCCACACTGTCACTGGGTGCCCATTCTGACTCAGTTCCCTGACATGTAGGCTGTTTACCAGTACAGAGAGCTTCAGTAGAAACATCAATATGAGTCTCAGTATGGTACTTTCTCATCTTGGCAAGAAGTACATGAAAGAGAACTGACAGACCTTTCTATATTTGAATTTAAATGACAGGCTGGAAGATAGCATCTTTTCACCTGTAATTGGACCGAAAAAGGACCATAAGAGAGGGCGGCTTCCTGGCTGGTGCTTCAGGACATCATCTGTTAGCTATCTCAGTCCCTGCTACCAAGGCAGTGGTAGGATTCATATCTTCGGAGCTCTCTGTAAGTTCTATGCTGCTAACATCAAGACATACAACTCAAAATGAAAGGCTCAAAGAGAAGCCTCAAATTTTCAAAATTAGCCATTTCTAATCCCTAAATCAACAACAGGAAAATAAATCTACTCATTGCAAACTGATCTTCCAGTTTTTATCCAATAAAATAACATCTACAACTGTTTAAAAATGTGCATCTGATAGATGGCAGAGATCACCCTCTTTGTCATTATAATTTCATCACCAGCTCCAGGAACCATTCATCAAATAACCTCTCTGTGCATTCCATTAATAGCCAGTTGCTGCTCTTTGATCACTAACAAATTGGAATATTTCCACAGAGAATAAAGAACATAAAGAGAATGGAAAGCCATCAAATACATGGACTCCAAGGTAAAAAGCACATTTTCATTTCATGTATAGGTATAAAAGTATTATAAAACCAGGGGTGGTAAGAATGGCTTATTTCAATGGGTTCAGATTGCAGTTAAGTCATTGTTTTTCTAACTAAAAAGAGTTTAGAATTCTTCTAATAACCCTTCAAAATAAAATTGTGTACCTGTGTAAGAAACCATACTAGTAGCAGAATTTAGTTAGGGAATACAGCAAAAAGAAGCTATAAAGGTTTTAAATAGGGCCTTTCTTTTGAGACAGCAATGATTTTACTGGAAGTTTTAACATATTAAAAATGGGAAGTGTTAGCAGGGCACACTTGTGCATGCCTGTAATCCTAACTAGTTGTAAAGCTGACTCAGGAGGATTCCAAGTTTGAGGTCAGCCTTAGTCACTCAGTCAGCCTTAGTCACCCTGTCTAAAAAATGAAAAAGAAAAAGGACTGGGGAAGAGGATTAGCAAGGATGGTGGAATGTGATGGTCATCATTATACAAAGTACATGTATGAAGACTTGAATTGGGTGGCAAAATACCTTATACACAAACAGAAATATGAAAAATTGTGGTATATATGTGCATTAAGAATTATAATGCAAAAAATTACATGTATAATGGCATAAATTGGCGTGAACATACTTTATATACAGAGATATGAAAAACTGTGCTCTTATGTGTAATAAGAATTGTAATGCATTCCACTGTTGTTGTGTATTTAAAAAAAAATTTAAAAAGAAATATATTGTTTAAACATTTCTTAGGATTGCCTATGTACAAATCATGTTGGTGTAAGAGAAAGATATTCACTTGAAACACTTCTATTGGATGTTTTACTCTATGTGCTATTCAATATAAAAGTTTAAGAAAAATAAAAGGTCAAAATAAAAAATTTTAAGAAAAAGGACTGGGGATGTAACTCAGTGGTGGAACACTCCTGGTTCACTCCCTAGTAGTAGGAGAAAAGAGTTAGCCAGGGTAGCTACCTGTTATGGTGCACACCTGGAATAATCCTAGCTATTCTGAGGCAGGAGGATCACAAGTTAAAGGCCAGCCTGTGCAATTTAGGGAGACACTGTGCCCCAAAAAGGGGGGGGCTAATAATGGGATAATTGGATATGCCTCTGTGCCTTCCTGGGTTCAGTCTCCAATACTGCCAAAAAGTATGAAGTGAAAAGAAATAAATAAAAAGAAGCTTTCTAACTAGCTTAAAGAATCAGAAAGAAACTTGCTTCTGGAATGGGATGGGAAAAGACCAGAAATGAAAACAATCTATTTTCTACTTTTCTTAAGAGATTGGTTTAGAATTGGTATTTTATTTAAAAATTATTGTTTCCTGCCAAGAAAATACAGGAATAGAAAAAAAAAAAAAACAGCACTTTTTGGCTTAGTGGGAAGAAAACTCACAGGATCAATAAAACTTTAAAGTTAGTATGAACACATAGAATAGTCAAGACGAGGCCAGGGTAGTTGTCATATGCTACACTGGTCAGCAGGACTAGGCAAATGAGATGTACAATATCACTGCCTCCCAGATTTCATGGCCTAAAGCCTGATTCCTTGAAAAACTGATTTATTAATAATGATAACTGTAACACTAATAATATTTCATTTGCACCAGGCATAAGTGCCAAAGATTTTACATGAATACCTCATGCAATTACCAGACCAATTTAATATAGTGGTAGAATTATAAACATTAATATTTTCTTTCAAATATGAAAAACCCAAGTTTAGTCATGTTGTCTGGAGTTGACCTTGATTACAACCCCACCTATAACCCTAAATCTCTTGGATCTGTTTTACATATTCTTTTACATTTTCTGAACTATTCATGACCTTGAAACGAAAGTGAAATCTTAAGAAGCACTTGCGAAATTCAGTGCAAGAAGAAAACACAGGTTGCCTAGAAGTTCGTCTCAGGGGAAAAATGATCCCTGCAGAATTGACGCAGTGCAGCAAACTATAATACGTATCGGGATGAAAATAAGATGCTTGGTGATGAAGGCTTTGATTCTGCAGCAAGTCAGCACAAAAAAGGACAAAAAGAGACAAGCCAGGGATGAAAGAAAAACAGAAACACGGGCAGAGATAAATGGTGCCAACAACCACCATTCATACAGAGTGATGCTTATTCCTGAATTTCATCTTAAGCAAATACTAGAGCAGCCCAAAGAATGATGGCAGCCTCTCTATTCTAGAGATTTTATTGCCAGAGAGGCTCATCTTTGTGGCAGGGAAAGTGTAGGATCTAAGTTTGAACAGCATTAAGTTCAACAACAAAGCCTGAGGCCAGCTTGAGCCACTCCTGGCTATGGCTGAACCAGGACTTCATGAACTTGGGTAGGCCCAAAGGAATATATGTTATTGCCTTGGCAAAGATCGCTTTTGCTTGATTCTACCAGATCTCTAACTCATTGACATCGTTTTCTTGGGTTTCATTTGGAATACTCAAAACAGCACGATTTCTTACGAAGATGTTGAGATCACAGAGGAAGACAACTGGAAAAGGAGTTTTGATTAAAATATTCTTTTAAAGAAGCTATTTTATGATGCTGGGATGGCATCTCTCTATGCCAGAAGCTTCAGCCCTCTGCCTCTGGGTTTATATACTGCCTAACCCATCAGTGGTCATTCTATTCATAGTCACAAATTCCTATTACTTCTACAAAATATTTATAGATAATATGTAGAATATGTGTGATAAATGAAAATTTTAAAGATATAATGATAATGCCTAATGTCAGAGCATTACAAAAGCAGACCTGAAATATCAGAAGCCTAAACAGACATGTAAGGATGTCATCTTATTTATTTCATTTCTAATGTTTAGTAGTCTGTATTACTGTAAAAATAAATAAATAAATAAATAAACAAATGGAATGGCCATCAAAGAACTTCTGCTACTAAAGAAAGACTATCTTGCTTCTCTATGCCTATTTCTTTGTTTTTAAAATGAGGCAGTTATTTATATTAGAGGATCCCTTAATTTCAGGGAAATATGACTAGAATACTAACATGAGAAATATGAGACCATTGGATTGATGCATACATAGGAGCCTGAGGGAAAGTGAAGGTTAGATGAATAAATCAGGGAAATGGAGAGATCAGTGAAGTCCTGGGCAAGTAGAAGACACTTCAGTGGGAAATGGCAGCATTAAACCAGAAAATAAGAGGCAGCAACTGAACAGCAGGCTGTCTAAACTTGCAATTTGGGAAGTGTAGAGGTTTTGCATTATGATAGCTATGGCAGGATGGCAGGGGACCATGGTGCACTGGCCACTGCCTTGGAGAAAAGAAGGTACTTCAAGAAGCCCAGAGGCCAGGTGGAGTGGTGCATGCCTGTAATCCCAGCAGCTTGGAGGCTGAGGCAGAAGGATGGCAAGTTAAAAGTCAGCTTCACCAACTTAACAAGGCCCTAAGCAATTTAGTGAGACCCTGGTCTCAAAAAATAATAAAGGGCAAGGATGTGGTTTAAGACTGCTGCTGGGTTCAATCCCTGCTTTTAAAAAAAAAAAAAAAGAGCCCAGGGATCTGGTGATCAATTGGTTGTACTGTGGGATGAATTAAATTGGAAAGGGAGACTGATTTGCTGTGGAAGA
Organism: Marmota marmota marmota; assembly: GCF_001458135.2. NCBI lineage: Eukaryota > Metazoa > Chordata > Mammalia > Rodentia > Sciuridae > Marmota > Marmota marmota. The sequence continues at coordinate 3,321,372 of NW_025999924.1, read as the reverse complement.
TTCTGGAAAAGCAGGGAGTGTCAGAACAAGGAGAGAAAGAGTGATCCACTTAGCCTCACTCTTCAGGGAGAAGAGGAAAGTATCATTTGGAAATCATGGTGGAGGAAAAAGTGGGCTGCTACTCAATCCCCCAACCCTGAGGTGAGTGAAATTTGAAAGAGTAAGCAGCCATGACCAGGAGATCTAGAGGGGAATAGATAAGTTTAGTTAAGTCAAATCTAAAGTAAGTTTCAAGTTCAAAATAAGGAAACTCAGAGAGAATTTCTGAAAAATCATTGAAGACATAAAGAGAAATTTACGATTTAAAAAAAAATTTCTTTCTGAAGTGGTTGAACAGCAGCAGCATTTCTTCTTCAGACTTTGTCTAGTATCAGTGAGCCTATGATTTATGGTTGGCTCCAATTCCACTGCTCAGGACTCTTGGCTCATACATGCATCCTCGGTGGTGGTGTGGGGGTTGGGGAGAAGAGGTCAAAAGCAATCTTCTGGAAAAATCACTTAAAGGATCACAAAAGATACTATGTAAAAGCCTAACACATAGGTATTCAGTACTGCCTTGAATATAGATCATCTGAATTTTCTCTTTCATATGCCAATTAATATACCAACTCACTGATTTCAGTCAAGGGAAACAGACAAGAGATCTCTAAGGGAGCAAGTCTGAAATAACTTTGTCAGTTCTTAATTGACAAGAAATCAGCAAATGTTGATAATGGGGGCGGGGGAGCAATAATTTTTCATGACAGAGTTCCACATCAAAATGATCTCCAGACTGTCCTACAGAAATAAGCGCTCATAATACCACATTGCATTGCTCTGAAATTAGCAAATACATATTCTAGCTGCCTCTGCCATCCTTCTCTGCATAAGAAAATCCACCCACTGCAAAAGGAACTAAAAGAACAACAAAACTACACCATAAATACCAAAAAGCCAATGACTTAATCAAATACCTATTGTACTCTATTTTATAATCAATAGCTGAAGCTATGTTCTCCCAACTTCCACCTCCCATCTTATCCACTACAAGCACAAGGCTCTGTGCAGAGGGAGCATGTTTTGTTACTTATTATGAGCCAATATGATCAGCTGGACAGGATGACATTTTTACATAGATAAAATGATGATCACAGCTGCCCTCAATAACCACATTAGTGAAAGTTTAAAAATGAGAAAATTGTACAGGGAAACATTTGAAAAGGAATGATTATATTTTAATTTGACATCTGATCATACAAAGCTGTAAATGGAAGTCAGAGCCTGTGTGGAGTAGTAAGGGCAATGAATGCACCAACCTGTGAATTATTATGCGTTGTCAACTCCAAATTCAAAGGCTAAATATTCATTTGTCATGCTTCATGCTCTTTGATCGCACCCTTTAGGCAACAAAAGTGTTGACTGAGTGTTGTTTCCCAGTAAAGCTTGTGAAAATCAAATATGTTTGTGAACTGTAAATACAATTTCATAGGTTAATAGTCACTAATAGCTTGTAATCAACCAACAGCCTATTAGATAAACAGGCCACTTTGAAATTTCAGCAGAAGCTTGACACTAGGGTTTGCCTCTCAAAATACTCTTAAAATGGTGAAATGTGTTTCCTCAGTTGTTTAGGGATATTTTATTTTACTCTTTTACCATTTATGATGTCAAAAGTCTCCCCCACTTGCCCCTTTACACCTTCCCATTAAAATCTTTTTTCAGGAAAGTATCTAAAAATATAACACACAACCAGATGGTCCTTGCATTTAAAATTGTGCAACCAGACTTATACCAGGGAATAAAGCAATGTGATCTAGTGGAAAGAAGTGGTGGTTTTGGTAAGAGGGTATTTGGAGCCATGTTGGCTAGGGTAGAGTACTTTTTTTCTTCACTCTTTAAAACATGGTCATGAGAACTAAATAAAAGAAAGAGACCATCTTCCTAATATTTAAATTCTTCATCAAGAAAATGAAGATAATCATTCCCAGGATATTATACTTTATGGGGGAATTTGTGTATATTAGAAAAGACCTCTCCTCTGGGGTAGATGCATCAACTTGAGTTCCTAGATTATCATAGAAGAGTGCAACCAGGATTTGAGCCTTATCTTCCCCTAATCTAACTGCCCTTATTCAATGCACAAACTCTACTATGGTACATGATAATGCTGATGAGGTTTATCTTATTATGATGTTACAACAATTATAGGAAATGGTAGGTGTGGAGATGAGTTATCATAGGGCCTGTGATTCAGAGTCATTACTTGTTCAAAGACATTTTCTTATAGTACTTCCAGCTTGTATTTTATCAATATTTACTGCATGCACACATGCTCACTTAATAAGTTGGATAATAAATAATAAATGTATATTAATGATTAATTGGTAAATAATTAATGTTCTTTGGGGAAAGTTATTTCCATCTTAAATCATCAGAATAATTTTGTATATATTTAATATGTATAAAACCCAAGAACACATTCATAGTCCTGCCTGTTAGTGACAGAATAATTTTGACAGAACATTCTCTAAGGAACATGTATATAAGTACCATGGTTTATCTATCACTGTGTTTATAATAGAAGTAAGAGCAATAAATAGAGATTTTGAATTCAATAACCAGATTCTTATTCCAGAAATTCTTGTGTGCCCTTGCTGCTGCTTAAAATACAATGAATCTTTCTATGGTCAATTGGCACTATTGTTTCCACTCAAAGAACAAGCCTATTCAGTTTCAGCTCATGATGTGCCAAAACATGTATCTTCAATAGAGAAAAGTAAAACACATATTCCCTCTTGTGGGCAGTATGCTAGAGGGGTAATGGCTCCAATGGAGACAGAATGTAGGGCCCATGCCTTATTTACAACCTATTTTTCAGTGGATGAGGTATAGATTCTTCAGTGAAGGGTGGTAACACCAAAGAGGCTAAAATGATAAAGATAAAATAATACCCACTTCCATTTCTGTACCCCATTCTCACACAGGGAGAAAATTTTTGCTTCCTAGGGCAATATGAAAACCCTTATTTTATAGTAAACCACAAAAGAGAAAATAAAAAAAAATAGCTACCTGCTGGGAATATAAACATAAGCCTGTGTACACATATACAGCTGTGATTATTTTTCTGTAATGGAGACTTCAAGGAATTGAAGTTAAAATTCACCAAGCTTAGGAAACTCAAAGTGCCACAAGGGTTCAGAAGTTTTCCCCAGCTAAAAATATTTCTAAGACAAATATAAAGTCATATCCATTTCTATAATTTGTGTCCTACTGAACTTTGGATGAATAATATGGAGAAATTCTTTTGGGGCTTCACAGGATGAAAATCAAGACCTTAATGTCATTTTTTGTTCTTCCCAGCAAGCTTCTAGACACTACTATTAATATTTTTTAAAATGTAATCCCCTATTCTGTCTAAAACAGATGTAAAAATAAAGTGTTTTTAATGACAAGAAAAATATTAGGTTGAGAAATGATGGCACTGATGTAATATAGCATTTGAATTCAGATTCCATTTACACACAATAAATGGGAAATTATTATCTCAGTTGGTTCTGCCAATTCTCTGTCACCCAGATGACCAGTTGAGCACCAGAGTCTGGAGAGAGAGCCTCCTCGGTGAAATTAACCTTGTAGCAGTAACAATGAGACCAGACCTTTGCCTCAGCTCGACTTGTGGAAATAAAACACTGTATTTCAAGTAAGAAGGAATTATGGGAGAGAAATAGTCCTCTAAAATATATTTGTGCCATTGTTTCCTCTAGTCATTTGTTTGTATCATTGGCTTTTCTGAATTCACATGCTGGAATCATAATGAATGACCCTTCATTGAAAGCTTTAGCAAATGCATTAGTAACATTTAAATTGCAAACTCTGTTCACTTTTCCAAGAATGATGATGTCTCTTTCTTTTCTGGTCATGGATCTGAAATGGGGTCTCAGTTCCTTTACCAGAGCTAGTTCATGTCCTCCATATCTTATCCAGGATACTGCAGACTTTTAGCTTATGCATACCCCTGTCCAGCCAGCTATGGCTAGCAATAAATGGACAAACAAGGTGGTGATAGAGAAAGGAGGACTTGGTCCTTAGAGCTCATCCTTCTGGGCTGGCCAGTTCTCTGGATAAGTCTGCTAGCTCAGCAGGCAATGGTTAACCTGGCTCACAAAAAGCTTCATCTGGAGCATAAGGAAGAGTTCTTTTATTATTCTTAACAACTAAAGAGTTTCATTTTTAACTAAAACTTCAGAGACTACACCACTAACACTTGCCATAGAGTCTGAAAATAATTCTGAGTCTTTGAGTAACTTGGATAATGTCAAAAACATGTGGAAAACAGTTTATTCAGCCTTTTTCTGACTGACATTATGCCACCTAGCTATGAATTTTTATTTGTCCCAAGGTGCCTCGTAACTATGCAAATTAAAGGATATTTTTTTTTTTCATTGCAAAAGAGGCAAACTTCATGTTCTGTCATGCAAACAGCTCTATAGCCTACCTACTTTGTAATATTCACGGTTCACCTGGTTCTTTAAGGCAGCAGTCATCACAGGGGGTTTGTTTATATGTTACTAAATAAGCCCTCCTCCCTCCCCTGCTCTGAGCTGTCCTTTTCCATTGCCCTCTGATGAGGGGCCACATGCTGCACAGGACAGCCAGCCTGGAGGGCAAGAATACTGGGTAGCAATGCCACAGGGTAGGTGGTATGGAAGAGGTTGCTCCTCACTGATAAAAGGGTCCATGTTGGTCATCTGGTGACATGGAGTTATTAAGGTTAGGAGTCCTGCTCAGAGAAGATAATTCTGGGTTCAAAATCTGAGGGGAACTTATACTACAAAGCATTTCTTAACAGAAAACAGTACCAACTATCCTAGACCACTACAGAACTGTATGTAACTCAGGAGTGCCTATAAAAGTGGCATCTGATTTGCTGGCCATATACTCCTTCTGCCACTTTCTGTTATATATCCATGGCCAGGTAGTTTATCCCTCTGTTTCAGACACCTGATCCATCAAGTAATAGATGGTGCATGCCTGTAATCCCCAGTGACTCAGGAGGCTGAGGCAAGAAAATTGCAAGTTCAAGGCCAGCCTCTGGCATTTTAGCAAGAGCTTATCATATACATAAGATACACAAGACTAGAGATATGGCTTAGTGACACAGTGCCCTGGGTTCAGTCCCAATATGGAAAAAAAAAGTAACATAAAATAAAAGAAATAAAAAAGCTAGAAGAACAATACATCTTGAGGCTGTTGTGATGATTTCATGTGTTAATTTACATAAATGCTTAGAACAGTACCTGGCATGTGGTCAGACACTCGGTGTTTGTCATCACTGTCCTCCCCGTCACCACCACCACCATTACAATTATTATAGCCACCATGGGCATCATTATCACACTCAGCACATTATTGTTCATGTGACCATCTTCCAAGCCACAGCCTTCATTTCTGGTATTATTATTTTCCTGGATTTTCTGCATCTCTTAAATTTTTTGCAATGAATATTTCAACTTCTTTGAAGTGAGAAAAAATATATAATTATAAAACAATGACTTTAATGATCTTGGTGCTGAGAAATAAATACAAAGAGATATCAGAACGAATCACTTCTACCATGAATGTGAATCACAGGTGAGGAGCTGAAGTGTATGATAAGTGTATGATAAATGGCAGAGTACAAACAGGGGAATTCTTTGTTTCAACTCTGCCTCTCACCCCGCCCTGCATCTGTCTGTCTTGAGAGCACACTCAGTACTTGGTCACAGTCCCACCAGTTCTAGATTATCTGTCTGACTACCTATTTATCTATCTATCTATCTAGAATGGGAAGAAAGAGAGGGAAGGAAGGAGGGGGAAAGAGAGAGAAATGAAGGCACCCAGACAGGATTAACTACTTGGACGTGGCTAAGTGTTTTGTATTGGTATGGGAAATGAAAGCAGCACCTTGATAACCTCCTCATTGCACACCTGGTTTTCTCTCTAGATCCTCTCTAGACACCTGAGGTCTCCCATCTGTCTTCCCCTACATTGTCTCTCAAAGACTCATCCGTCATGGCTTCCATCTATCTTGAAAACATCCATACTCTTGCTTCTCTGTGTCACACCCCCGCCATCATCTCTTCTGAACTCCAAAACCTATAATATTTACAGCTCTCCACGTCTCATTTGAGGCTTTCTTCACCTGGGCTCATTCTACTTCCAATTACTCTCCTGTGACTCAAATATGTGAACTCCTATCCAGTCAGTCCTAGATTTTTATTTACTCAATAAATATTTACTGAGCAATTACCACTCTGTGTCAGGCACTAGGCCAGGGGTTATCTGTTTAATTCTACCCCATGCCCAAGATCTTGCCAAATTCAACTCTGTGATAGCAGTCAGGGCCCATTTTAGCTTTTATTTTATGAGTTGACAATATTTTTTTTCCCAATTGGACTCTAAGTTCCTTGCAAGTAGGATCTATGTCACCTATGTCCAAGTCTTCAACCTGTGATCTAGAATGTATGCTCCACTGTGTCAGGAACCTAAGTTGTCCATTTTGTTCAACGATGAAGACAAGTGCCAGGGGTGTGTCTATTAATGCTAGATACCCAAGAAATATTTGAAATGGAGAAATAAAACTGCCTAACACCTATCAGGGTGCTGGGCACATATTATGTGCTTTAAATTCATTCCTAGATAATCAATACCTAGTATTTAACATTAACCATGAGATTCTTTCAGGATGTGCAACAGAAGTATACCACCTTCAAAGAGTTTCAAATATCATTTTTGTACTTAAAAACATACAGGCAGATTCCTGAGTTTCTATGCAGTAGTAGCCAAAGTAGATACAACATCATAGCTTTCTACAAATTAAATCTTTGAAAAAATAAGAACAATTACCAAAACACACTCACTATTTGGTCTTTACAGTATCTACAGCTTAACAGTAGTATGCATACTCATTTATAGGTTCTGCTTTCTAGGATTTAGTTAATTCTATTGCTTGGTGTTACCATATAACTGCTCAGCAATAGTGACAATTTGTTAACCTCTAAACATAGTTATGTATCATTTACATACTTTAATTAGAATGTTAGAAATATAATGTTTCAGAACTGGAAAGAACTTAACATCGAGGAATCTTCAATTTGTTTTTAATCATTGAAAGTGTTTTTAAAAGGATCTTACAAATAATTAGATAGAAATGGCGTTGTTCTGGTGACCCTGGAGGAAGAAGCTTGAAGAGCCCATAGCCCCTCCTGCTTCCCCACACTGTTCTCTTTCCCCAAGGCATCACTGCCTCCAAGACCCTGTACATGGTTTAAATTACCAGACCAGGGTTTAACATCAAAGAAAGGAATCTCTAAAGGTGGTAAGAGACCTGCCTAATATCACTCAGCTGGGTAGCAGTGGAGCCAAGAGGGATCTCTGGTCTGCATCCCTGGAGTGTTTACACCATGTTTTGCTGCCCCTAAGCCAAGGACATTACTGACCATTGCCATTCTCACCTAAATTCTTCCAGGCTCTCTGTACCTCCAGAAGGGGTACCTGCTTCCCTTCTGCAAGACTTGCTTTGATTATTCTCCCTAACCTCCCAATGTTTCTGAATCTACTTTTTAGGAAATGTCAGATTACCTACATGTTTAACAATTTCTTTCCATGACCCTTAAATTGCTTCCAGCTGTTATCCTAAAGCTTCCGTCATGGAGGTAGTTAGATTAGCACTTAAGAAGGTGTTCTAGTAAACTATCTAGTGCCTATAGAGTGCTTTCCAACTCAAAGTCAACTGTCTACAGGGCAATTTACATGGCTGAAAGACATAGGCAAACATTCACAGATGCTGGTCCATTTATAAAGTGGCTTCACTTAAAGGCTGTGGCTTTAAAATGGTACCTTTGCAAACGGATGTCTGTTCTTTTTATTATTATTATACATTTACACAGACACACATCATTAGTTCTTTATTGACATCCTGTTTTATTTTTATCTAGTTTTAATGCTAGCTGCGAATGTCATCATAAAACTGTCTTCTAGAATACCTACTGATAGGGAAAAAGGAAAGGATGGATCAAAACTAAGTGCCATATGGGAGAGGAGAGACCTCAGGATCCCTGCTGCCTGCATGACTGAACAGCAGGAGCAGCATGCAGGGTGAACACTGAGCCAGCACAAGGGAGCAGCCCACACGGCTGTCTTGGAGAGCATCTAGGCTCCCAGCTCAGCATTCAAATAGAGCCCAGTCGTCACTGGAGCTGTCAACATTGATGTCTGACTTCCACAGTCCAGGGGAAAATTCTGGGCCCACCAGCTGCTGCTGGAAAGGCAATTAGGGCCTTTGGGAAGTGGGAAACCAACATAATTGACTCACTCCAACGACCAACAGTTGGATTCCTGTCCTCCAACTCCTGATTGGTTGTAGTCCTCAATTGTTATTTATTTTTCTTAGCTTTTTTTTTTTCTTTTTTGCTATACTTCATCTCGTTCTTATCATTCAATTTTGTTTTGGGAGAAAGCACTCAAGAAATCCATTTTCAGGGCCGTCCAGATTATTTCATTTCAATGACTGAGTTTCAAATGTAATTCAGGCTTCCCCAAGCTGCTTGAATTATATGATGCTGGATTGCTTTCTACTCTATATTATTTTTCTTATGGTGGAAGTGTGATGTGAATCATTTTAATAACTCCTTGCATCATATCCGCCTACTCTCTCTATTTGTGCAAGTAATGTTCAGGCATGTGAGAGGTTTGCATCAAATAGCATATAGGAAATCACAGTGGGAACCAGAGAGATAATATGGCTTCCAAAAAAGGTCTGTAATTGTAGCCTGAATTAAAAGATATACAGAGCCTGTTATAAGAAGAGGTTATAAATTCAACTGCTCCAGTCAGACTATATATATAAAGTGATGTGTTGAGTTTGCTCCAGACATCTCAAGATGGATATTGAAATGCAATCACTTAGAATAGTCTGAATTCTCAGTTGGCCATGATCTTGGGTGATGGCCTTTCAAATGCTTCATCAGGTTCATCCCCCACACTGTCCTCTGGGCATCTTTCTATTCCTAATTCAGGCCTGGCTCATTTTATTCTTTCACTTAAAATTGTCCCTATCTCAAAAGCTCTTTCTCTTCTGTTCTGTGATTTCTCATTCTGTTCTTAGAGAGCCCTTCCCTGATGATTGAATCTGAAGGCTTTTACTTCTACCTCCATATGCCCCCAGGTGCATGCGTGCGCGCGTGTGCGCATGTGCACACAAACACACACATTTTCAATAGTGTCTGATTAGTGCCCAGATGAGAATGACACAAGGATGGATGACAGAATGACAGGTGTGTGTGTGTGTGTGTGTGTGTGTGTGTGTGTGTGTGGTTGCCTGCTTCCCTTCAGTTCTCTGACAGGAGGGGCCTTATTTGCTTTGTTTCCTGCTATATCACTAGTCCCTAGAAAAGTGCTGGCACATGGCAAGAACTCAGAAGGTATCTGCTAAATGAGTCATAACTAATTGAAGAGAGCATGTCTGGTGTCAGCTGGTCAGGGTGGAGAGGGGACAAAAAATGTTTATCTGAAAACTACTGAAGCAAGAGAGTTTGAGCCTGGGAAAGGAAAGATTGGGAGAAGCCATAATAATTGTCACAGATCCTCTGGAGGACTGCCAAAAAAGAGGGACAAATGAGGTCCAAGGTGGAAAATCTGCTAGGCACTAGCTGGGGAGAATGCTTATGACAGAGTTCTCTTGAAAAACATAAACTTCTTGGGGCTGGGGTTGTGGCTCAGTGGTAGAAGTGCTCACCTAGTATGTGTGAGGCACTGGGTTCAATCCTCAGCACCACATGAAAATAAATAAATAAATAAAATGTATACCAGGATACTGGAGAAGCCCAAGCTTGGAAATGGAAAAGGAACAGAGAGGGCCTCCCCAAGGAGATGACGTATGCTTACAGCCAAGACATCTTAAAGAGTAGAAGTTAACCAGATGGAGAGGAATGAAGGTGAAGGAGTCTTGGGGCAGAAAAGATTGTGGTTCAGCAAGACAAACTTCACATGTATGTAGCAAAAATGGACTGTGGAGAGATGTGGGGTGGTACAAGGGGAGCTGGGAGGGATAAGCTGAGTCAGATAAGGATGGGTGCTTCAAGACTGGAAGTCAGGGAGGTGGGTAAGAGGCAGAGATGATGGGAAGCAGAACGTCAGAGGATATGTGCAAGATATTAAGAGGGCAGAATAAATGGACTTGGGGATGATTAGGTGGAAAGTATAGAGGAGGGACTGCTAGGTTTTTGTACCAACTAGGAGAACAAAGATACCTATTCATCCTAGACTACCTGGAGGTAGCCTGGAACAGAGAACTGTTGGGACAGATAAGTGTTGTGGGCAATATCACACTTCTCCAAGGTAGAATGCATTACTTGTGCAAAACCTGTTTTCTATTCTTAAATCTACTGCCCTAAAAAAAAATAGTAATTCAATAAAATGTCAAGTAATTTGAGTACCAAGCAGAAAATGGAATTCCTTAGTTGGGAATTTTCATATACCATATTAATAATTTTCTTTATAGGTGCTTTCACATCACTTAAATGGAATATATACTCCCTAGGAATTTTGCAATAGCAATTGTATTATGTAAGGATATTTGAGTAAAAATGCTAATAATCATAAAACAAATTCATTTTAATTTCCGCTGGTCATAAAATAATGTGTCTTATTATCTTACTGTCACAGCTGTAAACATAGAAGAATGTCACTAAAAGTCAATTAGCATAATTTTTCCATTTTAAATGTTTCCATTCTTTTCAGTTAGTTTAACAAATGATTTTTTAAAAAACTCAAATTCATATTTCTGGATATAAAGTGCATTTCAGTAGTATCTGTGTTTTATTGCTAAATGCTTTTTGAATGCTGCTTTTTTTTCTTAATGGTGAAACTAGCATCAAAATGATTGCTTCCTATTTATATTCAGAAATTACCCAATGGTGATTCCAGTCACATATTTAACATAAGTTTAATTTCTAGAAATCAACATTTCTAGACCAAATGCTTCCAAAAGTATTATTTTAAATGATTTCCCACGATATTTGTTCATATTTCACTAATTGTATAGAAAAAAATATGTAATTTTTTCTTTTACCTCAGGAAACATATGGTGTCAGTGCTTAAGGAAATGTGAGTCATATCTTTGATGAGGCAACTACTGAAAAATCAGCTCCTTCTGCCACAATAAAAATAGCATGATAATCCCTATCGAAGGTCAAAAATCTAAATTTAAAAAATATATTTTAAGAATTTTTATTTTAGCCATCTTGCCATGAATTAGAAATGCAGTCTGTTCAGTGTTCAACCCTGACATTTCTAGCGTACTTGCTTTTTCATTTTTTTTTTTTGAGCTAAGAGAGATGAAAGACTGATTTTGCTTTATTTCGATTCAAAGATCTCTGAGACATTGCAGTGCCAAAAAAACAATCTCCTCTACCCATTCCCTGCCCTCCTCCCCCATGAAAAATCCTTTCACCTCCCAAACAACTTCTAAAAATACATCTTTCTTTTCTGCTAACTGCTCTCTTGATACTTAAAGATGTGTCTGAAGGATTTCCTTGTCAATGTTACTTATTTCCAAACTCTCATGTGGTTCTCTAAAGACTCTTCCCTCCTCTTCCCAGTGAACACCTTTGGAAGCTGTAATGGACTTGGCAGTGGTTGAACACCTCTGTTTAAAACTATGAGCATATAAGCGAAGCTACCTAGGAAACAGCACCCAGTATCTCCAGCTATCCCTCCCTAACTGTGAGCTTCATGTCCAGTTTGCACTTGAGAAGTAGAAGCAATTAAATAACTACTGAACAAGGGAGAGGGCCTGATTGACAGGTGAGAGTGCAAGTCACTTGCACATTACTTACAAATAGACCCTGTGATAAGTATGGAATTTTACTCTTTTTGAATCTTTAGAAGTAAAGAGACTAAGAAGACAATTAATTGCTTTAATACCCATAGAATGTGAAGATGAAGTTTCCTGCCCATTGTTTAATCAAGGGACATACCTGAGTAGATCTGATATATTTGACATCCTTGGCTGAAACTAGGCTTAATTTACACTTACCTTTGTACAGCTCATGTGCATCTAATTCTGTAACTTGCTTTTCAACCTATCAAAACATCTAGACACAAAACTTGCAATTCACTTAGAGGAGAATTCTTCTTGGATTTCTTTTTGCAAGTAATATAAGTAGGTTTTTGATTAATTATTATTTTTTCTTTTTCTATTTATATATGACAGCGGAATGCATTATAATTCTTTGATTAATTATTATTATAAAAGAAATACATGTTTTGCCAGACATGGTGGTACACACCTATAATCCCAGCTACTTTGGAGGATCAGGCAGGAGGATGGTAAGTTCGAGGCCAGCCTCTGCAACTTAACAAGACCCTCAGCAACTTAGGGAGAGCCTGTCTCAGAATAAAAAAATAAAAAGTGCTGACTCGTAGCTCAGTGGCAAAGCACTCCAGGGTTCAATGGCCATTACCAAACCAACCAACCAACCAACCAACCAACCATATATGTTGTTGAGAAAATCAGAAATAAGAAAAGGAACAAAGGCTCTCTAAATCATCCATAATTTTCCACTCAGGGATATGCAAGGCTAACAGAAATATTATTTCCAGTCTTTTTTATTAATATTTCCAAAACTGATACTATGTTACATAAGCACATTTTCTGAGTTTCCCATTTAATATTTCATGTATATGGTTTTCCATACTTCAAGGATTCTTTCTAAAATGATCTTTTAAGGGTTGCATAATAGTATCCGCAAGGGCTATTAACCTAGCAGTACATGGTTTGGTTACCACTCAGCCTTGCCCTCTTACAATGGAAAATGCTATACTTTCATTTGGGCCCCTTCATATATCTAGTTCTTCCTGCCTGGTATATGCTTCCTGTGTGGGCACAACTTTAAGGTGGTCCCCAAGATTCCCATTCCCTGTGGATATGCCCTATATAAATTCCTGTTCTTACCTGGAAGCCTGACCCGTGAATGTAATCACCTGTCACTCCCTTCCTTAGGTTATGGTATGTGGAGAAGCCTAAGGGAGTTTGCTGATGTAGGTAAGGGCCCTGAATCATTTGGTTTGAAATTAATCAAAAGGGTGATTCTCTTAGATGGGCCTGACTGAATCAGGAGAAAGTCCATGAAGAGGAACTGGGCCCTTCCTGAAGAAGGACATTCTTCTACTGGCCTTTGAAGAAGCCAGCTTCCATGTTGTGAGTGGGTCTGTAAGAGGATGAGGAATTGCAGGTGACCCCCAGAAGCTGAAGCAGCCCCCAGGCTAACAACCAGAAAGAAGGGGAAACCTCAGTACTAAAAGCAGAGTACTCAAAGTACTCAGAGTACTAAAACCTCAGTACTAAATTCTGCCAACAGCTTGAAGGAGCTTGGAAGAGGACCACAAGCCCTGGAAAGGAATATACTCTGAATAGCACCTGACTGCATCCTTGTGAGACCCTGAGCAGGATATCCAGCAAAGGCTGAGCCTTACTCCTGACTCTGGGAAACTGAGGACATGAATGTCACTTTAAAATCATTTCCTTTCTCTCTTCCTTTGGCATCTTCCACAAGTCTTTAAGCCTGATCTTCTCCACATACCATAACCTAAGGAAGGGAGTGACAGGTGATTACATTCACTCCTTCCCTTTGAGGAGACTTCCCTAACTCCTCCTATTTATGGACCTGGCTTCTTTTTTACTTCCTCTATTAACAGCAGTCACAGGTAGAAGAGCAGTTGTAGCGTTGCCTCTTTCCTGGCCTGAGTGACCCTTACACAATCAACAGTGGTGAACGCTGAGCCTCAGAGAGGTGAGGATGTATTTGCTTATTGGCAAAACATCTGAGGAAAAGCAATATATGTGAACCACAGTGCCAGCCTGGATGTTAACAGATTTACCAATGCAAGATGTAGTTTGAACAAAAAAACAGTGAGTAGACCATAATGTATAACATTTAATATTTTATCTGAGACTGGTCACCCATCAAGGTGACTTAGAAAGACCTATTGAAGCAAATTGCACTGAATAATTCATGTAAGCATTAGCTGTGTGGATACAGAGCCTGAATCCATATACAATTTACTATGCAACCTTGTCAGTTTTTATGTTAAAAATCACTGAGTGAATAAAACTGCATATTTATGGTAATTTGTCATTTACTGATTACCTCTGAGGAAAACACAGTTCTTTCTACTGGTTTTCAAAGCCTGGTTAGCAGACAGGATCACAGAAGCAGTTATGTGCTGGGTTGCAGAGTGACTCATCTGAGAGATTACAGGAGGCAAACATGTTCTACATGCTAATGACGTCAAGCCAAAACCTTCCAGATATTAGAAATGAAAGCAAGTAGATGTGCGATATTTAAATTCCACTTTAAAAATAACAATGCAGTTAAAATAAACACAAAGTCTCTATATTCCCTGCCATTTTATGATCACTAAGGGGAAAAAAATCAAACCCCAACTCCTACTCTTTGTTGTATATGAAATTGCTTAATTATCTACCTTCCCTACCGTGATACCTGATTTAACACTGGAAACACTGAAAAAGGTCGGCATTGATTGGGTTTTAATAAAGTCCAAATCTGGTGTCTTCACCATTGCGGGGCTGGTAATTTAGAATTATTTCCTAAAACCTGACAGTTTCCTCTAATTGGATCTAACAGAAGAGTTCTCAGATCCAGGAAGAATTCACTAAAGCTCAGTAAGCTTAATGTTTCAAAGAATCACCTGAGTGATTGTTTTAATGTTGAAATTTCCTAGTTCTTTCCCCCAGAAATGCTGAATGTCCCTAGGTTCCGGGGGACCCTTAAATTACTTGTTTCAATCAGACCTCAGAGATGGTTGTGACATGAGTGGGTTAGCTGTCAAGGAGTAGATCACTAAGTTATTGTTGGTCATTGCTGCTAGAGAACTTGCTCCTAAGACCCGTTTTTTTCTTGTGTTCTCTAGTCTGCTTGAGAAAAAAAAATTTCAGTGTACATTATTGGAGTACATTCCATAAGGAAAAAAAAAAAAAAACAATTAGAAAGTCTGGATGTCTGTGCCAATCAACAGGGATGCAAATGCCTAACTCAATCTTGGGGAGATTTCACTTGACCAAAGAGAGCCAGTCCTGGGGAAGGGCTGCTATTCAGCCAGCAGGTGCAGCATTCTTGGCAGGTGGGAATGTGAGAAGAGTGTGGCCAGATCTGTTAGATTTCTGGAGAAACAAAAATCCAGACTTTATGGAAAGTCCCCTGATTTTTTTTTTAAACATTGGATTTTAAAAATAAAATTTACCAACCAGGCAAAAAATTGCCATTTTCAACCTCTATCTCCATCCATCAGGTTAATTTTCCATAACATGTGAGAAATGGAAGAACCTGTGTCATAGACAGTGGTGGCAACGTGAAAACATGGCCATGAACTTCATAGGTGAGAGACAAGAAGGAACATCCTCTCCATGATGCCATTTCAAGACAATTGAAAAAAAGAGCTGCCTTTTCACAGAACTCAGTACTGTGAGGAGGAAGTGGTTTCTAGTATTTGGAACATGAAAATTTACAAAATTGTATTTTGTCTTCCCCTTCCTTGTCTTCTTCCACCTCCTCTTGTCCTCTTGTTTTTCTAAAAAAAGGTTTTACTATCTTTATATTTCCTCACATAAGCATCCATACTTAGGACAGCTCAAGGTTAAATCTGCAATATGTTTTGGTGCTACAGTTTTCTGTGTCTACCCTGAATTCAACCCAGTCTTTGTGCTGCCCTATAACTGATGGGAGCTTGGACTGTGGTGAGTGCCAAGGAGTGCCAAGACGGCAGTGCCTGGGTAAGATACCAGTTCAGCTAAGGCTAAATGCCAGACTATCAAATGCATTTTGAGGGTATGTGTAGCTGTCCTGTTGCAAGGATGTTCCTCATGAGCTATGGTTTCTCTTAGAAATGTTGGAAACCATTGAAACCTCCCAAATACCAAACTACTTTTTCTTCCTGAGGTGTTGGTTTCTTCTGAATATGTTCTCTGTGTTTGAAGAAAATCCTGGAGAGCACTGATAACTCCTAAATTAGGCAAAACCAGGAAAGTCTCCATAATCTGAGCCCAATAACTCCATATGGCAGATTTGACAGAAGACTTCTCTGAAAGTCCCTCCTGTAACCACTGGCTTGTGCCAAGTTATACGAAAACCAAGGCAGTGCCAGCTTCTCTGCCCTGAAGCCACTAAAAGATCAAATAATATTTTGAGCTTTTTAGCACAGCTTCTTAGTGCAAATACCATAAATACAAAATATATCTCCTATGTGAAAGAGAATGGTTCAAGGATTCCTTTATAAACCTTTTTTTCATAATGTGTAATTGGAATCTTGGTAATGATTACAAGGGGCTATTTTAAGATCCATCATGAGCATTATAAAGAGTGATTTTCCCAAAGAAAGCAAGACTTAAGTGAACGGTGAACATGTTTTCAATGAAAAAATCTGGTTGATTTGACCCATAAAGCTATTTCCCATACTAAAAATTCTTTTTAAAAAAAATGAGATTCACTGCATAAAGAAAAATCCTATAGTGATAGATTATTGCTTTAGAGTGTCTGTTAGGTCAGATTATCTGATGGTTGTCCTTACATTGTTCATTGTAATTTCAAGTGAACTTGGTGCTTAAAAAGTTAATGTAAGGACAGAAGGCATTATGAAAACTCATCTGTTTCATTGTCTCCATAGTATTTCTGTTGTTGCAGACTGCAATCTCTTTGCATTATGTTCACCACTTACATTAAAATTCATTATTTTAGCTACACCAGTATTTAATTAAAATGAACACATAAATACATTAGGATATGTCCTTCTTTGTGAAAGCTTTTACAACCACTAAAAATGATGATCATAAGGAATTTTTAATGGTATAGCAAAGTCCTATTAAGTAACAGCATATGCTCTAGGACCCAATTTTTTTTTAAATGAAAAGGGTGCATAAATTGAGAAACATACCACAGTGTTAACACTAAATAACCTTCAATGACAGGATTAAGAGTGAATAAAACAAATCAAAACCACAACAAGATACCACTTTACACCCATTAGAATGGCTATTATCCAAGAATTTTTAAAAGAAGATCACGGAGGAATAGAAATATCATCTCTATAGAAAAAGACACACAACTGTTTAGACATGTAAAATGTGATAAATTCTTTTCTTTGAGCAGTAGGCAGGTGGAAGGAGTAAATTAAAGAAAAAGTATTATTCCTCATTAATTTATACCTACTGTGGTAAATGGTCATCTTAAACACTGAGCACAGTAGTGTCCTCAATACTTTTTCAAGAAAGAGATCTTCATCTCTCTGTAGAGACTATCTACAGAATATTGCATGGTGTGAGCTATGGGCTTAAATGTCTTATTTGATGCAATTTTGAACTGTTGAGGTATGGCTTTTAAAATTAAAACTAAAACCACAGGAGCAACAAAGAGACTTGAAATAAATATTTTTATTTATATATATATTTCAACACACAACTTATAAATATCAGGAGTTTGTATAGGAATATATCCTGTGTTCCCTAAATTCATGATGAACAGACACAAAAGCCAGACCACATCTCCTACAAGCTACACATATCTATTATTTACAGTTTTAAATTTCCTAGTTTTAGAAGGTACAAAGAAAATCCTGATTTTTCTGCTTGACAAATGTCCTCAATTACAATTGATTAGGGCTCATTTTTGTTGTTGTTTCTATTTGCTTGTTTTAATAATGCCGAAGTTAATAGATGTGAGTATATTTTCAACTTTCTGATCAATATGCGGAATAAAAAGGTGACATTTTGGTACATGAAATTTCCTGGTGTTTTTGTCAATTATTTAGATTTGTTTTCAGAGAGAATTTCTGGAATGTGTAATGCATAGAAAAACTGTTTAAATTCTAGTTTTTGTTATGATTCAAAGGTAGATGACATTGTGAATTCTTTAAGTTTGCCTAGGTGCTATGATTTATTGCTAGAAGCAAGCAATATTAGAAACACAGTATTTAGGAAATGTTCTCATAACTTGGGTTAAATATATAGGGACAGTTGATATATTTGTTTGGCAGTATAAAGCCAAGAAGCTAGTCATGGGACCGAAGAAAGAAGTCTGAAAAGAGAGGAAGTAAACTATACCTGCATCATGTTGGAGATCTAAATCGGTTTTATTGATCACTCAACAATTTAATGTATCTTAATCCCTTGTTCCAGGAAAAATAAAATCAAAGATCAGATTATCAAACTCCTCTGTCTAGTTTCCACTTGCAACACACACACATTAAATAGCAAAATTCAACTGATTTGGTTAAGCACACTGGACATTGCTTAATAAATTTTAAAAATTAATTTTTGTATTTTTAAATGGGTTGCGTAGAGACCAACAAATAGGGTCACTGCAGAAATTCCAAACTCTTCTCTTGAGTCTGTTTCTTTAACTGTTATTTGTTTGGGGTTAGAAGTACCCACTTGCGGAATGAGAATGAAAATAACAGTTACCATATAGGGTTGTGGTAAGGAGAAAATTCAACTACCCAATGAGTGATTTTAGCACAGTACCTGCCTGGATTTTAGGACATGCATTGTCACTATTAGCTGTTGCTCTTAGAGAAAACAGAAAAAGAAAAGGCAAGAAATATGTATGAGATCAGTACCTTTTGGGGAAACATAAAGAGGTCCAACATGACCAAAACATAAAGACAGTTGGGAGGTGGGAAAAGTAAAGAAGATGATGCAAGAGATACAGGCACAGATTGTGGCCCATGTTGCCTTGTTATGGACTTTACCTAGTGGGTTATGGGGCATGGCTTTTCACTAGACCACTTGAAACATTTAAAAAGGAATAACACTGGGAACAAGGGCTCAATGATAAGTCTATGTATAGATACAAGAGATGAGAACCTGAACCAGCTATGGCAGTGGGCACAAGAGAAAATGCACTAATTCCAGTATGTTTTTTCTTCTATTTAAAAAAAATTTATTTTGTTTTTGTTAATTAATTGTGAGAACCAGCCTCCAAAATGGCCTGGATATGCTTCCTCCTGCTCTTCATCAGGATGGACCTGTGTGACCAATACAATATGGCAGAAATACTGTTGTGTAAGTTTTGAAGCTAGATGCGGCAAGATATTGCGGCTCTCTCTTTGCTCTCTTGATGACTCAGTCCAGGCAATCGATGTCAGTCACCATGACATAAAGACCTCTCACAGCCTGGGGGACAGCACATTGCAGAGGAAATGAGACCTATTATAAGCAGCCAACATCAAGAAGACCCCCATGTGAATAAATAACCTTAAAAGCCCATTTCTGGACTGGGGATGTAGCTCAGTTGGTAGAGTGCTTGCCTTGAATGCACAAGACCCTGGGTTCAATTCCCAGCAAGCAACACACACATACACACACATACACACACACACAAATCTTCCAGTCCCAGTCAAGCCTGTAGAGTTGGAAACTCTGGCTGAACTTTTTATTTCTTTAAGTATGCAGGATCAAACCCTAGGACTCACACATGCTAGGCAAGAAATCTACCACTGAGCTATATCCCCAGCTCTTTGTTTACTTTTATTTTGAGACAAGGTTGTGCTAATTTACCCAGGCTGGTATTGAACTTGTAGTCTTCCTAAATAACTGTGATTACAGGTTACACTACCATACCTAGCCATCCTGGCTGGTTTTTTTTTTTTCTTTTTCCCCTTTTGTTTTTATAGTACCAGGAAGTGAATTCACCATTGCTTTAACATGGAGCTACATCACCAGTCCTTTTTATTTTTTGAGATAGGGTCTTCCTAAATTGTGCGACTGGCCTTGAACTTGTGATCCTCCTGCCTCAGCTTCAACAGTAGTTGGGATTACAAGTGTGCACCACCACAGCTGTCTCTGGCTAATTTCTTAACTGCAACTTTACCACAAACTTCATGCAGGAATCTTCAATCAAGACCCTTCTGAATTCCTGACTCACAGAAATTGTGAGAAGAAAGTCCTACTTATCCTTATGTTATGCAGATAATTTAGGGGGCAATTTACTACATAGTAATAGTTAACTAATACAGATTTATCTCATCTAGTAATTTACTACATAACAATAGCAAACTAGTACAGATTTACCTAGACCTGGTATGTTAGATTCTAAGATTCACATTTCTCTGTGTGAAGGCATCATCTATTTTCCACTCCTTAAATATAGAAGGAATTTATGAATATGATGGAATACTATGTCCCCAGTTTCATTACTTTACATGGTAAAAGGGATTGTGAAGATATAATTAAATTTACTTATCATTTGACTTTAATTCAAAGGGCTAGATAGGCTTGCTCTAATCATACAAAATTTTTACATCTGGGTCTAGAGGTCAGTCAAAGGAAATCAGAAATACCAAGCAGCTGGGAAATTCCTTTACTAACCTTGAAAGAACTAACTGCCACATTGTGGAGTGGGTCACTTGGCACAGAATGGCAGGTAGCCTCTAGAAACCCCAGTCTGTCAATCATAAGTAACCGGATTCTCCCAACAGCCAGAATGAGCTTGGAGAAAAACCCCAAACTCTACATGAGAACTGAAGCCATGATTAACACCTTGAGTTCAGTCTTGAGCTAAGAATCCAATTACTCCATCCCCAGACTTCTGACCTTCAGAGTTCTGAGATAATAAATGGGCATTATTTAATGCTGCTATATTTGCATAATTTGTTACACAGCAATAGAAAACAAATGCACCTGGCTTACATGATGAGCTACTAGATTTTGAACTGATGCCATAATAGAAAAAGATTCTTGGGAATATGGAAAAAGATGAGTATATTTTTCATGTGAGAAGAAAGTGAATCATCCAGGGTCAGGGAGCAGATTCCTTCACCAGCAACCATCTTCCAGGATGGCACCCAGTGATCCCTTGCCTGCTGGAATTCACAGTCTTGTTTACTTTTTTTCCCTCTCTCTCATTGAGTAGGCCTGACTCAAAAGAGGAATAATTTAGAAGTAAACCTGTGTGAGTGTTGAGGCTCCATCATATAAGACATTACAGTTTCCACCTTAGTCTTTTGTGGACTACCTTCCCTTGGTGAAACACTACCATGCCATGAGGATGCTTTAAGTTCCTTTATAGAGAAGACCATGAGGCAAAGAACTGAGGCCTCCTGCCTGATAGCCATCACCAATGTGCAGCCATGTGAGGGAGCCATCTTGGAAGTAGATCTTGTAGCCCAGTCAAGTCTTGATAGATATCTATACTGTAATATCTTAAGAGAACATAAACTAGAGCCATTCAGCTAAGTGTCTCTCAAATTATTGACCCACAGACACTATTGACATAATAAATTTTATTGTTTTAAGCTGACAAATTTGGATGTATGCAACAACAGATGACTAATTAAGAGGTTTATAGAATGGTTCCTGAGGACTGAGCTCTCTGCCTAGATTATAGTGGACAATCAGTCTGCAATGGAAAACAGTGGGGGGATTTTCAGTAGTATTTAAGGGCAGTTTTCAAGACAAGCACAAACTAAACTTGTGATCCCTTTTCCCATTATTAATGAGTTATATGTCACTGATAGAAAAGCAATAGCTAAAGACTGTGACAACTTGGCCAGAGATTGAAAGTTTTTCTCTCCACTGGCTCTTCTAAACATCCTGATTATCTTTAACAGTTCCTTAAGACCTTTCTCTCTATGCTTTGTGCAAAAGGAACAGCAAAATAGAAGAAATGATAACAAAGAAAAAATACACACCACTTAGACAAAGTGAAAATCATGCCATGAAGAACTCCTTAGAACTGGAGAACCATGACTGTGTCCTAGGATGGGGAGTTGAAATGCCCAGTGGGAATGTATTTTCAACTAGTTGCTCATTTTTCATGAATTTCAAAACAAATTTAATGTTTATACAATATTTAGATTAGGAATATGGAGGTAATAGCAATATGCAGCTTGAGAATGAAAATATGTTTAGAAGGGAGTCTTAAAAATAGTTTGTTCCTGACTATAGAAGTCATAAAAGACTCAAAATAAAAAGAATATAAAATGTATCTATAATCCCATCTAAAGCTAAATACCCTTAACAATTTTTATGCATGTGTTATAAAATCAAAATATTTCTTCCATGAAAATGTTGTATATTTCATTTAACTGTCATTAATAAAATATTTTCCCACTGCTATTAAAGTAATTTTAGCTATATCTGCTTATTTAGACTACAACTGAATACTTAATAATAAATCAAAAAGGCAAGGCCAAAGCAAACAAAATCATAGGGGAAAAAAAAACCCTAAGTGTTAGGAATCAATATTCACTTTTAACAGAGCATCTGCTGACCTTTTGAGATATATATATATATATATATATATTTTTTTTTACAAAAATGATATGTTAAGCACTGTTATCAAAATAGATCAAAGACCTAGAAATTAGACCAGAAACTATACAATTCCTGGATCAAAACATAAGTTCAACACTCCAGCATATAGCAATAGATAATGACTTTCTCAATAGGATCCCTAAAACTCAGGAAATAATGCCAAGAGTTAAGAAATGGGACAACATCAAATTAAACAGCTTCTGCACGGCAAAGGAAACAATTAGGAAGGCAAAAAGAACCCACAGAATGGGAGAAAAAATTTTGCTAGCTATTTTTCTGACAGAGAATTAATATATAAAATAATAAAGAGCTCAATAAAGTTTACACCAAAAAATCAAATAACCTAATTAATACATGGACAAGTGAATTAAATGAACACGTCTTAAAAGAAGAAATGCAAATGCCAAGAAATACTTGAAAAATGTTCAACATCATTAGCAATCAGGGATATACAAATCAAAACTATACACTAGATTTCATCTCACACCAGTCAGAATGGCAGACACCAAGAATACAACTAATATAAAATGCTAAAGAGGATACTGAGGGAAAGGAACACTTTTACACTGTTGGTGAGACTGTAAATCAGTGCAACCTTTATGGAAATCAGTATGGAGAGTCCTCACAAGAGTAGGCATGAAACCATCATATGACCCAGCTAGACAACTACTTGGTATTCATACTGAATAATTAAAATCTTGTTACTATGGTGATACATGTATACCCATGTTTATAGCAGCGCAATTCACAATAGCCAAATTATGGAACCAGTCTAGGTATCCATCAATTGATGAACAGATTAAAAAAATGTGACATACATACACAAGGGAGTTTTATTTAATTGTAAAGAAAAATGAAATTGTGGCATTTGCAGGAAAATCGGATGAAACCAATTTTAACATGATGAGACCATCATGTTAAGCAAAATAAGTCAAACTCAAGGGTTGTATGTTTTCTCATATGTGGAAGCTAGAGAAGAAAAAGGAGAATCAAAGTGCAGGTGGATCTCTTGAAAATCAAAGGGAGATCATTGGAGGAAAGGGACCAAGCAGTGGGAAGCAGAGAGGGAGGGAAAGGGGATGTGATGGGGAGTGATATTGGCCAATATATATTATATTGTATGTTTGTATGAGTATACAACAATAAATCCCATCATTATGTACTACTATAATGTACCAGTAAAAAAAAATGTGGGGAAAAAAGACCTTTCTCTCATTTACTGTGGCAATACAAGGTTTTAAAAGTGATCTGAACAGCTCTAAAAATGAGATTGAAAATGATGTTTTGGTTGTTTTCACTTGCATTCCCTTTATAATAGAGAAATTTACCTTTTCATACTTGACATGTTTATTTTTATGTCTATAAATGTCTTATATCCTTTTAAAATCATTGTGTTCCTTCTTTTATCGTCTCTTTCAAAACAATCTTTTGTCCATGCATATATATCTTTTTCAGTTTGTGGTTTCCTTTTTAATTATCTTTTTTCCTTACAAGTAAACTAAAATGTAAAACATTTGCATTCTTAAATATCAATATTTTCCCTAATGATTTCTTCTTTTGAAGTTGCACTTAGAGATGGTTACCACAAACATCCAAGATTATATAAGCATTTAGGATATTTTTCTCTATATTTTTGTGGATTTCACAAAATAGTTCTTCAAAACTATATCTGAACCTTGTTTTGAAGTTAAGTGTAAGATTAGAATCTAACTTTTGTCCTAATAGCATTTTTTTAAAAAGTGAATGTATTACACCATTAGTACACAATCATCATCAATGATGGAGACAAGTGTGAAGAAAAAAGACCATGTACAAACTGACTTTAACAGTTTACTCACCCTCTGTTATTTCACCCTCTCTCCTTTCCCAATATCTATTCCCCCCATATCTCTCTCTCTCTCTCTCTCTCTCTCTCTCTCTCCCTACTCCCTCCTTCCCTCCCTCTTTCCATGTGTGTATTACTGGGAGGCACCCACTGCCATGCATTCCAGGTACCATACATGTCACTTTTACAAGTTTAAGTATTTAGTTCTCAAGCTGAACTTGTAATGTAGAAATTATTCTATTTCAAAGATGAAGAAGGGGAGGTCTGGAGAGATCCGGGTGCTGGAGATTACAGAGCTCAGTGGCTGATAAGTTTGAAGGTGTATGTAAGTTCCTGGAAACACTGATATGTAGACAATCAGTAAGTGCCAACTTTAGAGCTGAGGGTTCTCCTTCTAACTGGCTTCCAGGTGATGTTGATACTGATGGTCTGTGGACCATGTTCCAAGTAGCAAGTATAAAGATGACAACCAACAGTGTAACTCTGTAGATAGCAAGATTTCTAGACTTCTGTTTCTTCCAGATGACCACAGTCCCTCTAGTTGCTGTTAACTAATGTGTATGCTCGTCCTTCAACTAAGTTCCAAAATTGAAAGTCAAGCTTTTAGGTACAAGATAATAATAGTAACAATACTTCAAAAGATATAAAAGTCAAAATGAATGGTGAAAAGAAATTAAGACAAAAACCAAAAATTTATGCCACAAAAAGTTCCCAAAACACTTTCCAAGGAAACTTGTGAAAGTCCATTACTAAAATTAAATTTTTGTAGAAGACTAAGAGAATTACCCCCCAAAGAAAAACCAGACCAGCTGAAATATTCATATTTCATAGTCTACCCATTCTTTAAAAATGGAACAGTCACAATTATTGCTAGGGCTAATGCTTATTGTGGATGTTCTTGAAATGAGAACACTCTATTCCCATAATTTTACATCTCAATGTATTCTTAGGAGACAGGAGGAAATTATCGCCATTCAGTTTAAGATCAACATTTTTTTGTCAGGAAGTCTAGAAAGGAAGGGCATTTGTTTCACACAAGTACATTTTTATTCACACAATTACCATATCCACAGAAGACTTAATTTGAGCTTGATAAAAATAATTATTTTAAACTGTGAGTCAAGTATTTGAGGCTATTGTCCTTGCATTAAATAAGCATTATATATGATTCAAGCAATATTTTTCCTGGTTTGTTCACTAAAATATGACAACTGTAGAATGTATTATGGTTTAGTACTTAGAGAATCAAGTGAGAATTGTCTTTCAAAATAGGACTGATGTCCAGTGGGGAAACAGGACTGAACTCACACCTCGTATGTTCAGCTTAATACCACTATTTCCAAGTGACAGATCTAAACCATAGCATTTTGGCTAAAACCATAGAGATAATTTACTTATCCTATGCTCTTTACAATTGATTTTACTCTTGCTTTTATTTAGAGAAAATGGAAAGTAATAAATTATATTTTTCTTTTGGCACCAGAATTCTACACATGAAGGTATCCTTGCTCTTCCACTCTACTCAATCATTCTGATGTTCATACTTATAATACAGGTAAAGAAAAGACTATCTATTTGGTATTATTTTAGTGTAAGACAAATAGTCAGGATTAAATGTCACATGAATATGAAAAAAATGTATTTCTGTAGGTGTATGTTTCTCTCATCAATGAGTAAGATGGTTGAATGTATAAATTTTCTATGCATCAATGGGAGAACAATCTTGCAGTGATGACTACATGAAATATTTTTCCCTGAATAGTGGAGAATATAGAGTCATTGTGGGTGCAAGTAATTTTGTAATTGCTTTACTCAATTACTGATGTGGCACCTGTTCAATACACTGAGACCTTTTCCTCTCATCACTGATTTTCACATTGAATGTGCATAATGTGCCAAAGAAGAAAAGTAATGGATCTGGCTGCAGTTTCAAATGAACTAAACCATGAAAAAACAATGCAGGAGCAGGCCTTTCCATAGAAATATATTAAAATACAAGGGAAGTCAACATGAAGTCTCTAAACATTCATTTCAAGTACTGAAATTATATTATTTCCAAGCTTCCACAAGATATCTTGAACATTTAGTCCTCTTTTTAAAATATTCTTTTAAAAAGTATTTTTTAGTTAAAATGAATATTAATAATATTTCTTTTTTCTACGACCCACCTACTTGGTAAAAGGCAGGAATATTTAATTATATACACTCAATAAGCTCCTTAGCATCATGAATTTGGAAAAAGAAGGAATAGGACAGTGCACTAAATTAAGTGTTGCTTGTTTCATGAACCAGAGCTCTGGTTACCCAAACTATCTCCTTATCATCAGTCAGCTTCTAAGTCTTACTCCTACATCCAAGAGCTAAGAATCTACCAAGAGAGGGCTCAAGGAATCAGCTGAGAGCCTACAGGAGGTGTACTGATTTTGAAATGATTGGTGAGCACATAGACCGACAACTGCCTTTATGAGTTCCACCAATCTAAGTTGCACATCATGTGTCTGCCCACAACAGGAACACCTGTAATTTGCTTGGTAAGAACAACAAGAATATGTTATTATTGTTGTTGTGCTTTCTGGAAAATCACACTTATCTTTTTAACTGATTTTTGCATGACCTTCCTAATTCCAGAGAAGTCTTCTTTTCCAGATTCTAGCTCCCAGAATACATCAAAGGCTCTTATATTTCAGAATATATGAAAAAGAATACTTGAATATTTCTTCACCTGAAACTTCATCTCTGAATATCACTTGGAAAGGGTTATAAATAAACTATGACTGATGATCAAACCCATTTCTGAATCAGTGTTTATTTTTTTGAACTATTGATGACTAACTTGAGAACTAAAAGCAATTTGGAATATTGAACTTCTGAAGTCACTTCTCAATGATTTTGATGCACCAATAAATCCATCTGCTGGACTTTGTTTCTAAGACCCTTGAAACTTATGCAAATGGACGTAGATGGGAAAGATCTAAAAAATCCATAAATCTTAAAAGAGACCTCATTACTAAATATCTTAAGAGAGATAATGAAGGGAGGGAAGGAGGAAAGAAGGAAGGTTGTTCAGATGGTTTATTTCTATTTGGGACTCTTTACCTATGCAAAGACAAACATCTAAATGGTTCTGAGTTTCACTTTGGTACATGATGGAACAGATGCATTTTATAGATACAGATATACTTGAGAGCTGAATGTTCTTAGACATTTGTGCTGCTGCTGAGGTTGATCTTGATATTCCTACTTGATGTTCTCATAGTTAATGTCTGAACTATAGTGATTATTTGAAGCAAAGGGAATGAAAGGTCTAGAATTTTCCTTTATCTTTTCTCTTAATGACAGGATATATCATTTGGCCCCAACTCCTCACTCCTTGTATCCACATTCTTTGTCAAGAAATTTTTGGGGACCTCCCATCCTGGGTAGAAAAACATGCTCCACACTTTGACTTTTCACTGAGCCACAGGATATTAGCAAACACAATGAGACACATTAGAAAGGGTGCTTGTATATTAGGCTTGTTTCCTGCCACCTCTTCCATCACCATTAGAAGAACACACCCAGGCAAGCCTACCTGTCCCAAGATGAGAGAGAATGTAGAATAGAGCTACTACCAACCTGGATAAATGTGAGTCTAATGACAAGTTCAACATAAAAAAAAAGAAGGAAACACCAGCTGAGCCTCAAACTTGTTATAAATAATTGTTGTTTTAAACCACAATAATAGCTAACTGATATGTTCTTGCTTCCCTGAATCTAACAAAATTTGCTAATTTATTTGAAATTAGAGAAAATGGATATCAGGCTCAACAGAATCTCATTGCTTTTTGTCAATAACTCACTCAAGTAAAACAATGAGAATAAAGGGTGAATTTTGTTAGAAGAGTTTCATCAAGGGACTATTATCCTGGTTGATATTCAATGGAGGTTCCAGAAAAAATATCGGGCAAGCACTGAAGCAATATTAAAACTTACGGTTTGTTGGTAAGCAATAATTGATGGAAATTCATTAGTCTTGTTATCAGTGAAGGCAACTAAAAGCATCTACTTATTTAAGTCAAGGCTTTTATAATCTCTATTACATACCTGTCTTTTCCAAAAAAGAAGTAAATATCATTCATTTCCTGGGAAGAGCACATTCAAGCAAAACTTCAGACTAATACATGACAATCAGGGAGACTATTTGCTAAAAATTGCCACCTAGATTTTTTTTTAAATAAAGACATGACAGGTGTTCCTTATTTTTCCTGCTTTGCCCTTCTTCAACATAAAGGACAGTTTTATGTTTGATATCGATACACAGTACATAAATAAAGAGAAGGCAATTTTTACAGTTAGATTTCACCCATTCATTTTGTTTTTACCACCACTTTCCCCTTCAGTCTGGCAAAGGATTTTTAGGCATTCAAATGTCCTATTGAGAGGAGTCAAAGAGATTTCCAAAATATTCAAATGATAGCAGGGTTATAAACTTTCCAAAAAGTATTAGGAATAGAATTAATTTTTCTTTATAAGGGAAAAGTATTCTCTGACTTTCTAAAAGTATATTTAATGATGTGGGGGATTGGTTAGTTATTTTTAAGAACAGGTTAATAACAACCAGCTAAGCTTTAATCAAATTTCCAAAAAATGAACTGAAATCAATTTTTTAGAGTGCGTTAAAAGAATGTGAATTTATGCTTCTATTGTTGGATAATAAAATGGTATGATTAGCAGTGTCATGGTAAAAGAACACACAAGTGAGACAGAGGTAGTAGTGGTCCTCGGATCCCAACGTGATAAAGGAGGACGAGTCCCTGAGTGTGGATATAAGAACTTAATAGGTTGGGTTCTAGATTCCTAGAAGATGTTAATATATATTACAATCAAGATTGCAAATTGATCCTCTAAAAGTAGGATAGCTAATGCTAAAGATGGCCATAGAATAAGTGTAGTTAGAAGAGGTTTCAGTGTCTTGAGCAGCATCTGGGAAGGATGGAATGATTGATAGATTGAATTAGAGCTTATTGACTCATGGGTTGCTCCAATTTGATAGGTATACTAGAAGTAAGATGATTAAAGGAGAAATAAACAGGACATTAAATGAGGGACTGTAGTTCTACCACTGATTTGGAGATAATGGGTCGCATTTCCAAAAAATGAAGGAAGGCCCTGGTCGCTTTTTATTATAAGAACAGATAGATTGTACCAAGAATGCACTAATGAGGATGAGCTTGGGGTGCATGTAGAGGGAAGTTGCGAAGTAGATAGATGTATAAATTTGAAAACTTGAGACATTGAAACAACTCACTTGTTACTGATCTGTCATTGTGCAAATGATGCAGTGAGATTTAACTAAGATTGCTTTCATCTTAACTGAGGATTTCTACAATGCAGGAGATAATCTCTATCTTCTTCCACATGCACACACCTCACCGAGTGCTATTTTTACTAAATATATAAAATAAACAATTGTTTTATTTATTGAAGTTATTAGCTACTACTGTAGTAATAATTTACATTAATTTAGTGAACAACATTTGTGCTAATTGCTGAATAGAGCTTCCAAATGCTTAAATGAAAATAGGTTTAAATACTAAAGGACTACATCAAAAAATGAAAAGGAAATTTGAGAATCACACTTAACTAGTATTTACTGACAAAGTAACCAGAAATAATGATTATAAACCATAATGATTTAAATTTCTAATAACACATAAACTGAGAGTCCTCTAAAGAACCCCCAATACAGTATTCTTTCTTACTCAAGACATTATTCTATCTAATACTATCTAAATAATCACTAGTTTCTAACCAGTGCTAATGTAACCTTGCTGCTTAATCTCTTGGATACAGATAAAGCAACAGGGAAACTGTGGGTTATATATTTTGAATTCAGACAATAACCTATAATTAATTGGGGGACGTTTCTAATGAAAATTTGGGATTAGAGAGGCCTAATTTATTTGTTTTTAAAAATTAATTTTAGTTGTGAGTGGACACAATACCATTTATTTATTTATTTGTTTGTTTATTTGTTTATTTATTTATTTATTTTATGTGGTACTAAGGATGAATCCCAGTACCTCTCACATGGCTAGACACTCTACCACTGAGCCACATCTCTAGCCCCCTAATATATTTTTAGTCCTCATCAATTTACTGAGTTACCCAATTTGTTTTTTCAAAACCTAAAGGAGCCCCAACTGGAAGAGTTTCCAAGCCAGTTCATTAGCCAGTTAATACACAAAAATGCTAATATGATAATTAAATAAGCAAACTGTTATTTTCTCATTAAGATTTCTGAATCTCCCTGGTCCTTCCAAACTACCAATTCAGTTCGATAAATCAAGCAACCATTCAAAACAGTGGGAATAATAATCAATTTGAGTGTCTCTTCAATCACATGGAGGAAAAGGTTTTTACCCTCTCCTTCCAAGACCAATGTGCTTTCTTTCTGGCACTCATCATCAGTGTGGGCATTAGCTTCACCCAGTGAAGACTCTGGTCTAGGAGTTATCTGTGGACATATGCTCAATATAAGGGTAGAAGGAAAACTTTGTGAGTATGGGGCCTCCAAGCTGGTATTTAAAAATTTGCTCTTAAAGTTTAAGGGAAATCAGGGCTATTTTCCTTCAGATCAGAGATGTAAAAGAAGTAAGAGAACAGCTGGCAAAGACCTGACTAAGGCCAGCCTTAGGCAAAATTGAGAAGTAGTCCAAACTTACAGTTTATCTCTCAGTTCATTTTAGAGCTAACTTACAGAAGCGTTTTTACCCTCTTATACTTTGGGCAGCCCAGTGCTCATGGCCTTTCTTTGCACTGCACAGAGGACCACTCAGCCCTCACCCTCTAAGCAGCTGAGCATCCCTGAAAGCAGGCTCCTCACTTCTGAATGCAGTTCCCACCTGATCATACCTGTCTCCCAGGACATTCCCAAGATTTATACCCTATCCATCAAAACCATTTCTGCACTTCAGGACACTATTCTACAAGGCTGGAGGTTTGATCCCCTAACAGATTTTAAGCTGCCAACCAGCTCACAACACTTTAGTAATATTTTTCAACACATGATACCCCATTAATTTGTATGTTTTTATGTATCAGTTGGAATAAATTTAAGTAAATAATATAAAAATTTTATACAAAAGTGATATGTTGCTAAAAAAGAATAACAATACAGCAAAAGATGAAGCAAAGGGTCTTACATAATCTCACTAGACATGAGCATCCTTAGTTTATTCACACTGCTATAATATTTATGTGTATATTCTTGAATTGTCTGTATGTGTGAGTATGCACATACACGTACATTCAGAATAATATGTTGGTTTGGATAACTCCTCTGAAACCAGAATGGCTGAATCAAATTTTGGCTCAGCCACCTTGAGAAAATTACATGACCACCCTATAGCTTAGCCTTTATATGTAAAATGGGAATACTTATAAGACTCTAGTAGTGGGGTCATTAGGATCACAAAGGTGGACACCCCCAGCTGCTGTATGTGCTATTGTTAGGGATATACATTCTAGCATGGACTGCCTGAACTTGAATCCCAACTCAACCATTAGCAGACTTATTACTGTGCAAAGGTTTCTTCATCTCTCTGTGCCTCAATTTTTTTTTTCTTTACCTGTAACGTAAGGAACACAATTGGTTAATGATACATAAAATTTAGATGGGATGCTGTTTCACAGATCTGTGTTCCTTTTAGTTCCATTTTCTATTCCCAAATTAGAAAAACATAGAAATTATTTTTTCTAATTTGGGAATAAAAAACATGTTAGAGGAAAAAAATGTATGGGTTCAGTATAGGAAATATTTCGTTGACTTTTTAAAGGGTTACAAATTACTATACCAAATATAACAAGAGATTTTTGACTGGGGCATCTAATATCTTTTGTCTTGAGTTTAATTAAATAAACTTGAATCTGTGAAGTTGAGTCATTTCACTGAAATAACCATTGGACTCCTTTTTTGTTTCAGGCATGATATTGTTACTTTTATGTGCTTGTTTATTCTCCATCATTGATCTTAATTTATGCTCTTCAGTATGCATGGTTCTCAGTACTGATTTCAGTCCACAGACCTGAGTACCAATGGGAATAATAAGCCACGTTATATCTGTCTTTTTATTGCCTAACCACAAAAGTTTTTAGTTTAGGAATTTTTTTCAATATACTTTATCTTTGTGATAGTTTGGGCACTATGACTAGGGAAGGCTTTTTGCTGGTCCCGGAAAAATTTAAAAAAAAAAAATTGTTTTAAAAATATCTATGCCATTGATGAAATTCAAAAGAACTTTAAGGATGAAAGGGATGATGCAGCTTCAAACCCTGAAGGCTCCCTGAAGGCTGAGTCACTGAGCAGTGCTCTGCGTGCAGCATACATGGGAACAGCGCACAGCACAGCGTCCATTCTTTTGAGCTGACAGGGAGCTGAAATTAACTGAAATATCCTCCTCTTGGAGGCTCCTCAGAAAAGGATTTGCTCTCTTTTCAATAACCTCATAGTTCAAGCAGAGCAGTCACAGGTTTCATGGGGATGTACAGCAGACATTCTCCTTAGATGTCCAAGATGAAGCCCCTGGAGTCCAGGGGATGCTCAGCTGGTTGTCTGAAATCTTATGAAATTAAAAGCTTTAATTGGGCCTGATAGAATCTAATATTTTCAGATACCCACACAAGTCCCAAAATATGACTTTTTACAATTGAAATTGTAAAATGTGTAGGCTATTTTTCCTTCTATTGCTGTAACCTGAATGTGAAAGAGATTTCCTGTGAATTGATTCTGACAAATGCTATTAAACACCTGTTCAATCAATCAACACTTTAAAGTGGTGCTTTCTAAAAATAAACTAGCTCGACTTCATATTTCACTTGCCCTTATATCTTTTCACTAGTGATTATTCAATGTTGGGTAATAATTAATTGTAGTGAAAAGGGGTATTCCAATGTGCATTGTGACATTGTGAACAGCTGTGTATACATACAGAATGTGTGATGTGTGTCTATGAATGCACATAGCAGATTGTCCTCTGAGTCTGATTTTTTTTTCTTTCTTTCTTCTTCTTTTTTTTTTTTTTGTGGTGTTATTTCCTGTGTGACTCTATGGGAATAACAAATCCAACAGAAACTGGCAGCACCTTTCACTCTTGGGTGCCTGCAGAGATTGCCCTTTGGATAATCATTGCAACCTAGCCTCCAGACACTGGTTCCTTTGTGCCATGGGAAAGGTAGGGGCGGAAGGGATGATTTGCTCATAGAGGCTGATACATGATCTCACTCCACTGAGTCTTCTGCACCTACTCAGAGCAAGGCAGGATGCTAACAGCCTGCTCTGGAGAACTGCAATGTCCAGCACAGCAGCAAACGTTCTCCTTGAGTAGCCTTAGATTTAGCAAACCCCACTCCAGGTCACTAACGCTCTCCCTCTGGGGGAGACTGAGTCAAGAATAATAACTACCCTGTTATCAGGAAAAGACAGACTGTTGCCCTGTTCAATGAGACAGCCTAGTATTCTATGCAATTCCTTCAGTGTTTGTGTGTGGGAGGGGGCAGTGGGAGGTAAGATACATACAGAAATGAAGGAGAATATTTGATACTCAAACTAGGTGCCTTTTAAAACTTAAGGGAACACGTATGTGCAAAACATTTTTTTGCAATCTTCTATAGATAAAACAAAAAAAGCAAGATGAATTTAGCTGAAGAATGTTGGTTTAATCCTGTATTTTAAACTATATTTACAAATGACAAACATTTTTGTGATTCTTTTATGTAGTTTAACTACTTTAAAGACAAATGCAATTTAGATGCCCAGGGTTAAATTCCAAGATTAAATTCCAGGTAAACTAAAACCTGTTAATTGAAAGACAGAGGTGCCTCTGGGGTTTCTTCCTGTTGTTTACTCAAGGCCTTTGATGTAGGCTTTTGCAGAGGCAGGAGTAATGTATAACTTGGGTTCTGCCCCAAATCCCAGCAACTGAATGTCAAATTCAAAAGAAATGTCACCATGAGTTTCTAACTAACGCTTCATAAATTACCTTGTATTTTGACCCAGAGTGAGTATATTACATCTAAATTGTCACGTCTGTTATTTTTATATGCATTTGGTAGTTGGACATTCTTTTTCATATCCTGTTTCAGAGAATGACCACTGTCTTTACTAATAATGATGATACACAATTATTTATCAAATGCCGACTTATGCATTTAACTTCATGTGCATTATCTACTTTAATCTTCTTACCACAAGCTAAATTTTGCCATCGCCACAGATGAGGAAACTGAGAACCAAAGAAACACGGGGACACTCAAGTCTCATTAGTGTGTGGCACAGAGAATCCAACCTCAGTCACTCCATGATTGCTGCTTGAGAACTTTGCCTCTGGCCGTTAGATCTTGAGATAAAGAGAGTGGAGGAAAAAAATTGCTTACTCCACAAATAAAACCCAGAATTAGGAAGGTATGAAAGACTATGTAGATTTACATAGGAAAGTACATGAAAATACAGCAAGCTCTGGCATGAGTAATATTTCTGAAAAATAAATAGTCATTCCTTCCTTTGAAAGTCTTTCTTGATTTTGAGGAGTCTCTGGGGCATATATGACAGACAAAACTGAAGTTGTCACGATCCCGATCCGCTTAATCAAGTGTCTCTTTACCAGTGTCCATGGGGAGTACACAGTGTCTAATGAGGTTTTAGGATGATTTGTTAGACTGTTTCCATCAGACACAGAGTTCTTTCATTAATTAGGATTCCCCCCTAGAGACTAAGCAGTGTTTCCTAATCTTTAAAAAAAAAAAAAATCTTCCTGAGCACGTATGAATTTATAAAGTAGAAGGCTGTTTCCACTCTTGGATGATAATTTGCAAACTCAACTCAGACTGATGGCATGGATTGCCTGTGGAATCCTAAAGACTCTTCTGCTTTCAGGGGATGAGAGCTAAAGTCGACTTCACTGAGGTGTGAAGAGAAGTATAGGAAGAGATCCCTGAAGCCATGGAGGAAAATCTTCAAGAATACACTTCAAGAGTACTTGAATTGGAAACTAATTGGACCTCAATTGGAAACAAATTGGACCTCAAAGAAAAAGAGATGAACATAAAAAGAAAATTAAATATATAATCAGATACTCTTTCACTTCTCTAATCAGCAATAATTAAATTTTTATATGGTACTCTATTCTAAAATATACTAGGTAAAAAATAGTTATGGGGTTAAATTTCATGTTTCTGGATTTTTTTTTTTAAGGACAATTTAGTAATACTCATCAAATTTGAGAAAGGTGTATTTCCTCTGACTTAATAATTCTACTTCCAAATATTAATTCAGCATATAGGCTTATTTGATATGCACAAATAATTAAGTAAAACATAGTCTTTGCAACACTATGGGTGATAGCAAAAGACATAAGAACTTCTAACAGTAGGAGCCTGATGAAATTATGGCTCCTTCATATATGAAGTACACTGCAATTTTGGAAGGTACTGTGGCAGATCCATGTGCAGTTAGGATTCACTCTTCTGGCTTTCTCATTAAGGAAAGTAAGCAAGAAGCCGAGTAAATTAGACTGTGTCCTAGCAATTGAGTGAACACATGAAATTCTCTGGCAGAAAGTGTGAGAATGGCAGTTGCCTCTAGGAAAGGGAACCTGAGAACAGAGAGACTGAGGTGAAAAGAAGACTTACTGTTCGTGACCACCTCTTGATACCAATAAGACTTTTATTCTTACACAAGTCAATTTACTCAATTGATCTTTCAGAAAAGAAAGAAAAGAAAAGCTATGTAAAATAATTAGATTAAAAAGTCAGGTAAAATTGTGTCAATGAAATGGCTTAGAGAAATAGTTTTCAAATGCCTCTGGCTCTGGATCTCTTTATAATGTTAAAAATTACCAAAGATCCAAAGATTTTTTTGTATGTGTGGAATATTTACCAGCTTAAAACTGAGACGTTTAAAAATATCTGTTTCCTAATTCATTTTCAAAAACAATTTTATGAAAAATACTTTTTTTTCCAAAAAAACAAAAATGAGAGGAGTGACATGTTTTCCATTTTTGCTATATCAATAGAAGACAGCTGGGTTCTCATATCTGCTTCTGTATTAGGTCTGCCGCAACATGACATGCTTTGTGTTATGCAGTTTCTAGAGAATTCCACTGAGAAAATGTACAAGGATATGTTGCTAATATCATGACAATGCAGGCAGTCTCACAGAATTTCTAAAAGGGTCCCGAGGACCATGATATAAAATCCACTGGTTAGAATAAAATATAACATTAAAAATGACTTGCCGTGGACTGGGATTGTGGCTCAGTGGTAGAGTGCTTGCCTAGCATGTATGGGCTTCTGGGTTTGACTCTCAGCACTGCATATAAATAAATAAAATAAAGTCTATTGACAACTAAAGANTCCAGGTTAATGCTCAGAACCCATAGCAAAGTCTACAAATTCATCTACACTCTGTGATGCAAGTTAATATTATCTCATTTCTAGTCTCTCTTCTCTCATCACGACCGTCCAGTTTTCCTCATCTTCCTTCTCTCCTTCCCCATTGACTATTCTAGGAAGCACTTCTAGGACTAAAAGGGAGCCTGTGGGCCTGGGGGTGGTGTTGAGGAAATATGAGATCAGAAGGTTGTTTGAAGAAGAGCTCACGACCAGCTATAGAGATAGAGCTAAAGAGTAGAAGGAAGCACAGCTGGGGTTGTGGCTCAGTGGTAGAGCACTTGCCTCCCAAGTGTGGGGTACAGGGTTTGATCCTCAGCACTGCATAAATAAAATAAACAAAATAAGAGTATTGTGTCCATCTACAGCTAAAAAAAAATTTTAAAAAAAGGAGTAGGAGGGAACAGAGTTTCATGTTAGGGTTCTGTGGCTAATTTGTTAGAGGAGATGAAGTGCGGTGAGTATTCATCAATGATTCTGAGGTTTCTATTTGGACCATCAAGTGAAAGCATTTGCCTTTAACTAAATAAATGGGGCATTGGGATGAGGGCAAGGAACCAAGTTTTTTTTTTCCCCCCTCCCATGATGACACATTTGAATGTATGTGTATGTATATGTATATGTAAGTGTACAATTGTGAATAACCTGAATATTTTCTCAATTGTATTTAATACTGAAGTTGTGCTAATTAGTTAACATATCTGTGAGGCTGGGTTTGTGGCTCAGTGGTACAGTGCTTGCCTGGCACATGTGAGGCACTGGGTTTAATCCTCAGCACCATATAAAAATAAATCAATAAAATAAAGATATTGTGTCCATCTACAACTAAATATGTAGTTGAATATATGTACATATATTCAACTACATATTTAGTTGTAGATGGACACAATATCTTTATTTTATTGATTTATTTTTATATGGTGCTGAGGATTAAACCCAGTGCCTCACATGTGCCAGGCAAGCACTGTACCACTGAGCCACAAACCCAGCCTCACAGATATGTTAACTAATTAGCACAACTTCAGTATTAAATACAATTGAGAAAATATTCAGGTTATTCACAATTGTACACTTACATATACATATACATACACATACATTCAAATGTGTCATCATGGGAGGGGGGAAAAAAAAAACTTGGTTCCTTGCCCTCATCCCAATGCCCCATTTATTTAGTTAAAGGCAAATGCTTTCACTTGATGGTCCAAATAGAAACCTCAGAATCATTGATGAATACTCACCGCACTTCATCTCCTCTAACAAATTAGCCACAGAACCCTAACATGAAACTCTGTTCCCTCCTACTCCTTTTTTTAAAATTTTTTTTTAGCTGTAGATGGACACAATATCTTTATTTTATTGATTTATTTTTATATGGTGCTGAGGATTAAACCCAGTGCCTCACATGTGCCAGGCAAGCACTGTACCACTGAGCCACAAACCCAGCCTCACAGATATGTTAACTAATTAGCACAACTTCAGTATTAAATACAATTGAGAAAATATTCAGGTTATTCACAATTGTACACTTACATATACATATACATACACATACATTCAAATGTGTCATCATGGGAGGGGGGAAAAAAAAAACTTGGTTCCTTGCCCTCATCCCAATGCCCCATTTATTTAGTTAAAGGCAAATGCTTTCACTTGATGGTCCAAATAGAAACCTCAGAATCATTGATGAATACTCACCGCACTTCATCTCCTCTAACAAATTAGCCACAGAACCCTAACATGAAACTCTGTTCCCTCCTACTCCTTTTTTTAAAATTTTTTTTTAGCTGTAGATGGACACAATACTCTTATTTTGTTTATTTTATTTATGCAGTGCTGAGGATCAAACCCTGTACCCCACACTTGGGAGGCAAGTGCTCTACCACTGAGCCACAACCCCAGCTGTGCTTCCTTCTACTCTTTAGCTCTATCTCTATAGCTGGTCGTGAGCTCTTCTTCAAACAACCTTCTGATCTCATATTTCCTCAACACCACCCCCAGGCCCACAGGCTCCCTTTTAGTCCTAGAAGTGCTTCCTAGAATAGTCAATGGGGAAGGAGAGAAGGAAGATGAGGAAAACTGGACGGTCGTGATGAGAGAAGAGAGACTAGAAATGAGATAATATTAACTTGCATCACAGAGTGTAGATGAATTTGTAGACTTTGCTATGGGTTCTGAGCATTAACCTGGAAATGATGAAAAAAACATTGAAGGATTTAAAACAGGAGAGTGATATTTAAAAGAAGAACACCATAGTCTTTCTTTGCACAAAATCATTTTTTAATTTGGAAATAAAGTTTCTATTGTGAATCAGCAAATTTCTTGCCATGAAAAACTGTTTACTAACTGTCTAACCTGGGGCAGATTAATCAAAATTTTATTTGTCCTAAAATTTTAATATGAGAAAAATGGATGCAACATAAAATTTACTATCTTACCCATTTAAAAAAAATCATAATTTTTGGTGAACAGATGTAAAAGTTGAAATAATAATTACCACAGAGGCGCAGCATAGTAATGTTTCAATAAAACTTAATTCTTTTTCCTTCCCCTCCCTTTTGATATATGTAAAACATGAAATAGTATTCATTCTGACTATTAATGTTGAATTATTCCTTGCTAAGTGAGTTTGATCTCAGGGAGCGCATGCACATCTAAGTAGTAAAAAAGTTAACATCTAAATAGCAGTCAGTGAACAAGGTTAAGAGGGAAAGCAACCTGCTGTCATTTTCACATTTGGATACATAAGTGGTACAGATCAGTAAAGAAAACCCCTACTGACAGGTACGAAATGTCACAGAACATGGGTCCAAGCACTGAAAATGGAAAGATTTCTCATATGACACATCACATCTATTCCCACAACTCTCAAGTACAAAGCACTTAAGAGACAGTGTCTGTCCATCCCAAGATATTTCTGTGAACAAAGTAGCTGTGTCTAATGAGCTACTCTGCAGATGAGCTGCCAAAGGTACCTTTCTGCTACACTCGTATTCTCCTTCATTTCTCATTCCTTTCCAAACTCAGAGAATACACACCCTTTGGAGAGCTAGGAAAAAAATACACACATAGACACACACACACACACACACACACACACTCACACTGCTTGGACCAAACTCATAAAATAGTCTAGTTCCAATTTCTCAGTTTGTGATTTGGAAGAAAAAGTTCTGAGAATTTAAGCAGAGATCAAGAGAACATTCTTTCATTCTCTATACCCAGATGACATGGATTTTTAAAAGCTGACACAGCCAGGGGGATGACTAGGCAGATCTTGAAGCAATCTGGTGGTCACGTGGAATCAGCTTGCTTTTAGACCATGCTCACATTTGGGGCTGTCCTCATTTGAGCAGTGGAGAGCAGTGTTGAGGCTGCTAACTGCACAGCTCACCAGATGCAGGAGTGGGATTTGCCACTCCAACCATGCAGAAGCCCAGTTGAGCCAAAAATCAGAAAGGAGAAAATATAAAGAGAGTTTTCTTCTCCAAGGCTTAAAAGAGTGTGAGTGAAATTTTATTAGGTAGAATTGTATGAAATTGGAAATATTTGTTGACTTTTATTTACAAAGATGGTTCAACACAATATTTTGCAGAAATGAAGAAAATCTGCATTAAAGCATTGGTGTAATAACTACTATATATGTGTGTGTGTATCAATGTAATAAGAGTATATAAACATAAAAATATATGATAACAGAATCAAGAAGCCATATCTTTCACAATCCCTTTCAACTCTCCTTTGCATAGTTTTGAAAATCAGTGGCTTCTACCAATAATTTCAAGCTAAGAAAATATCCTCAAATAAGTAAAAAAAAAAAAAATGAAGTAAAAAATCAAATTCAATCTAATGTAAAACAACCTTGATCTTTTCATAACAATTACATTCATAAGAAGCCAGATGTAACTGAAGAGTCCAGTGAAATGATTTTCTGAATGCTGCTCCTTTGCTCCACCTCTCTGCACCTACAGGTTACTTACATAAACATAACTATTCCCACTGTATATTGGAAATTTTATCACATCAATTTTTTTGCACACTATGAATAAAAAATGAAATATGAATACTGCAAAATTCTAATATGCACCAGAAGGGAATTTCAACTGCCAAAAAAAAAAAAAAAAACTGTTCTTATTGCAGAGACAATCTTCACTTAACATGATTGGAAAGACTGTAGATAACAAAGTTATAACCTGAGAGTGATGATATTTATGGAAGGAAATGGATTTGTGTTTCTTCTCTCTCCTCTGTGTTTTATTTCTTACCCATCAAAAAAAAAAAAAAG
This sequence comes from Marmota marmota marmota, assembly GCF_001458135.2. Classification (NCBI taxonomy): domain Eukaryota; kingdom Metazoa; phylum Chordata; class Mammalia; order Rodentia; family Sciuridae; genus Marmota; species Marmota marmota. The sequence goes on along the minus strand of NW_025999924.1, from coordinate 3,280,491 downwards.
AACTAAAAATATTTAGAGAATACAAAGTAGCATTATATGTAAAACAACAACCACACTACACTCCTTTCTCATACAAAAAATTAAAAAAATGTTGATGTCAGGACTAGGTGATTGCCCCCCCCCCCCGTGTCAATTTCCATAGTTTATGCCTCTACATTCAATCATCCCCCAAAACTTGGTGCCTTCCCACTTCCTTTGTCAAACAGATTGGACCAGTGTAAAGGAAATGGAGAATTTATCTTACTACAAAGTGAATAAACTTCAACTGTTTCTAACCTAAAGCAATGATTATTTTTTCTCGTAGGCCAGTAAGTAAACAGATTCATTAAAGAACAACTCCGTGGGGCAGCCCTTGAGGACCAATCTGATAAGTACACAGGGTGTAAACCTTTGATACAATCCTCCCTTACCAGGTAGTGCACAGTTCCTCGAATCTGGCAATCTATTCTGTGTGTTAATGAATAAAACCCCACCTACATAACTTGAAACATCCAAAGATTGCCTGATCTTTTTTACTGATATCAATGTCATAGCCTAAGTCTTATTTTCTAATACATTCAAAATGAGCTGCCCTTTGTCCACAGTTCATGTTTCTTAGGAAAAGAAAGAGGAATTAGTTTTGCTTGAAAAGCCCAGGGTTTGAATGCCTTTTAGCTTCTACCACTGGCTCCATTTCCCACATATACCTTCAGTGGTGTTTCCCTGGCCTTCATCCTTGAGCTTCTCCACTGACACCTCTTCTTTGGGTACTCTTATTTATGCCTATCCTATTTTGCTGGTAACTTTTAAACCAATCTATTCCACTCTCCCTTTATCCTGAGTTTCTGAAATCTGATATAAGGAAAGGACCAGAACTTTGGTTCTGAGGTTAGATGGATGCTGACTTTGACTTGAGTGAATCTGTAAGTTCTATGGGCTTTCAAAGTATCAGTTCCCATATCTGCATTTAAAGAAAAGAGCACGTACTTCATGGAGTGTTAAAAGGATTGGGGTGTGATCTGTGTAAAGCTACTAGGAGTACCAGACCTCGTTAATCAATAAAGGGTAATGCAGAGATGATGATAATAACAGCGATAGTGATGGTGATATGATGATGATGATGCTTACCTGCTGAATGTTTCCATTTGTATGTTCATGGGCAAATTCTTGAACTTTCTTTACCTAACTTGGTCCATGGTACCATCACTTACATAGATGGCTGAGCATATGCCCTGAGATTTCCCTTCCTCTTTAGTTCTCACCTACCCATCTTTTTCTAATGGAGCACAAAGAAGGGATTAATCTACCTTTTGTATCAGTCATATTTCTGCTGCTGCCCTAGTTTATTCCTTTATCACTTTTCCTCCCAGCTGTCTGTTATAATGTCTCAACTCGACATACCACTCCTGCTTTACTCCAGGTCCTCTCCTGTGCTATTACTAGAATCATCATTCTAGAATATATTTGGTCATGTTTCTCTTCAAATTAAAACTCTTCTATGTGAGCATCACTTGGAATAGTACATGTTAAAGCACAACGAAATTGTCTTTTAACATTAATCTCTAAACGTGCTCTTAATAATATTATATTAGAAAAAATGTAAAAGTTCTCACATCTTGGAAAGAAAAAATTATTGTTATGTACTTAACCTAATAAGAAATGACAGAATTATGGTAAAGGAGAAATATGAGATAACAGTGAAGAAAATGAATACAAAGTAATTGCTTTGTAGAACAGTGATGTTACGAAGGTAAACATAACAAAAATACATACATAGAACCAAAATATATAAAAATATACATATAACAAAAACACCAGGTTTCAGAGGAACCTCTTTGTTTATATCATATTTACAAATCAATATAGTAACAAAGTTCTAAATTCTAAGAAAATGAAAAATAAGGAATTATTCTTCTCAGAAGTGTTTCGTAAGAACAGTCATCCTAAACAATATGAACTTTCAGAAGGAACAAGCAAAAGGAAGAACAGGGGGTGTTTATAGTGCGTGTTTATTTGCTTTGCTTGCAGGTTTCGTTGTTTGCCCTAAATGCAAAGACTTGGCAGTTTATCTAGTTAGTAAGTTACACACAGAGAGAGACTGAACCAGAGATAAAAGCCAATGGTAGACAGTAAAAAGAAAGTACAACTGATGACAGGGAGAACAAAGCTGAGGCTAATTTTCAGAATGTTTTAAAGATAAAACAAAATGCAATAATTTTGCAGTAATACACAAACATCAAACTCACACACTACACCAGTGTAGGAAGGATTTTCTGGAATGGATGTCTACAGAAAACCAAAGGTGGAGAGCTTGGTATAGCAGCTAGAGAGAGAGAAAGAGGAGGCGGAGGAGGAGGAGGAAGAGGAGGGGGAGGAGGGAGCAGGGAGGAAAGGGAGGTACTATGGAAAAGCAAAGTTCATTAGCCTTTATGATGTCTCCTAAGAGGAAGTAGTTTGAAGTATTATTTTTCAGCCTTTCAAATGAGCTGAGAAAACCAATTTAAATTAACACATTAATTAGTGATGGTTTGAAATGGAATATATCTGTGTATGCACTCACAATTAAAAAGCATTTATTATGCTAATACAATGGCATAATGATCTATCTATAACAACACCACAAAATTTCATCTGTGTATAAATTTTTAAATGGTGTCCCTTAAATTAATATTTCACACTTTATTCCAACCAAACAAGCTAAAAATTACAATGAATTCCAGGGGAAAAAACTGTAAGATTTTAAGTTTACCTAAATGTCCAGATATTTATATTCAGAAATATATGCAATGTACAAGTTATTTTATCTAATAGCATTAAGTCAGACAGTCAACAAGTCATGTTGCTTCTGCTTATCAAATCTTTTCTAAATTCATCACTTTTCCCATTCTTCCTGCTACTGAATTAGTTTCAGACTATCATCATTTATTCTTATCTGTTGTACCTAAATCACACCTTTATCTTCTTCCCATTCTGTATGCCATGTATCTGCCAAAATGAGCTTTTAAAAATTCAAAGCTAATCACATGACTTCCCTGCTTAAAATCTATCAGTACCTCTCTGACAGCTTAGAGAAAAGTTGAGGAACCTTTTGCAAGGCCTTGTCTTCATCTTCTCCCTGTCTTCTTGCTGCCTCCATCCCGCACAGCCTAAACTCTGTGTACTACTGAACTACTCTCAGGCTAGCACCTTGGAAAATATCATTATTTCCTACATCATTGGGCTATCTACTTCTCAATGTTTACTGTTTAATCAAAATGATACAAAAGTGATATTTTGCTAAATCAACTACTAGTGGGCATTTAAGGAGAAAAATATTATATTTCAGTTTGGTTCTCTGTCATTTATAACTTGTTTGCATTTATTTTTTATAGGCAGAAGATTCAAAACATTCATTAATTAACAACTACATTAAATATTTAAAGCAAATGCTTAGACACAAACAGCATTCAATTCTGCAATCTGTAATTGGGGTAAAAATGGGAGTTCATAACCCACTTGAATCTAATGTATGAAATATGATATGTCAAGAGCTTAGTAATGTTTTGAACAACCAATAAAAAAAAAAAGCAACAAACAGACTGCCAAACTGGTTGAGGGCCAATGCTGGTAGATGTTATTGCTTTACTATAGATTGTCTGTACATCCTCAATAGGTTCTCTATGGACTCAAACATTTCTGAAATGTTTCATGAGTTACAACCAGAGGTAGTCACAAACATTAAAAGGTGTATCTGGTTCAATTCCTTCAAACTAATAAACTAAATTAGTTAAAGACAGTTTAAAAGGTCTCTGGGGAAATATCACATAGAACTTGCTTGACGAAGTTGCTTCAAATGTTCATATAGTCTTGTCTTAAAATTAGCTATGGAGGTAGAATTTTTCTAAAAAGAAAGGAAAGAGACTACTTTGATATGTGATACAACAGAAAGCAAGTTATTTTTCCCTATTTTGTGTCTGATTAATGAAATGTCATCATTATGTTTGAGCTCATTGAAATATGAGTAGCAGAGTAAATAGTAACACAGTTGAATCTGAGGTCCCCAAAGCACTGGCTGCCATTGAAAATAAATACAGAATTTTCTCTAAGTAGATTTTTTCCTGGATTATTACAATAATGTTATTACTAAATATTTATACAACCTGCTATTAATGAGTTTTCATTACACTTTTTTTTGTGACATTGGTCTGTTTCATGTCAATAGAAACAATGACTTGCCAAACAGCTTCTATGTCTTATTGCACCAGAAATAAAAACAATACATAAAGCAAATGAGAAACACTGATGAAATCATGAGTGGCATTTTACTAGAATAGTGGTGCATACTCTTCTTTTTTCCTACAATTATGAAGGTTCTTAGGCAATTTGAATTGGCTATGTTGTTCTCAGGCAAGAAATTTACTCTTATGTTTTCATGCCATAAGGAATTACAAGATTCTGAGGATTTGAGTAGTTATGGACAGTTAACATTTGTGTAAACCAGATTGATAGAAATGAATAATTTGAGGCTAATATTTATAACTCATTAATAAAGTTTATCTGATATATAAACCATCAACACAAAACTAAGTAACCATGAAAACAAATCACAAAATAATATTTTAATCCGTATCTATTGCCTTTTTTCTCATTTTTATTTGGCACCCTCTATAACTCTTCTACAACTTAATTCTGACAGTACATAATACTACCTCTTTGCTGACATCCTCCCTTTCAATTTCTTCCAGCAGTTATGTTGGCCCCTGCTAAGACTCAGGTGTCTTTCACATCAAATAATTTGTACTATAATTTCCTAACTCTTTAATCAAATAAAGCACATGGGGAAGATTGCCTGAATTTGAAATTGTTTTTGTCCTTTTTAAGCAGTAGATTCCCAGCTTTATAAAATTGGCAAAATTGTTAACTCTAGGTTTCATTTACTTATTTAATAATTATTTAGTGCAAGCCATGTACAAGTACTGTGTTTAAATGTGAACAAAACTAAAAGTATCTTTGTTTTCACAGGGGCTCCCAGTTGGATGGAAGATATTGGCATTAATCAAATAGTTATACTAGTATATATGTAATCAAAATATAATAATTACTATGAAGGAGAATTATATTATGATAAGTTTGAAAAATCTAATAATTCATAGAAATAGTGATATTTGTATTTAGATATGAGCTATAAATAGGTGTTATCAAAGCTAAGGGGTGTGGAATTCAAAAGAACATTCTAGGAAGAGGAAACAATACATAAAGAGGCTCTGAGTGGGTAAACATGCCATTGGACACAAAGAGGGCCTAGCCCATTAAAACTATGGGCATTTTCTTTTCCTCCCAAACTGTGGATCTATTGATTTATTGGCAATTTTGGCTAATGTGTATGGTATATTCTCAGCTGTTAGTTTAAGTATGGGTTTCTTAAACTTATAGTTTAAGAAAATGATACCTGAGTATCATCATTATAGTCTTCATCACTGTTCAAAAATCTGGTAAGAACATCACAAGTCATTTCTCAGGGTTTGGTGATAATTCTTCAGTATCTATAGTAGAGACTCCCAAAATGAGGAGCTACATGATTTCAGCACAGTGGAAACCTTCGAAAACTGATCATTAGACAAGAACCTGGTCCTCAGTATAAACAAAAGATCCCAAATAACAAATGATTCCAAGTGGTGGTAAATGTATACAAAAATGTATAGATAGTGGATTCCAGACTTTTTGTTTTATATTTTAAGAATTTAAAATTGCTTTCAATTGAGCTGGAAGCATATCTGCCTGCTAGGTAAATAACAACAAGAAAATTAATATAGTATTATTATCATGAGCTTGGAGAAATCTCAGTAGACAAACAGCATGGCTCTCTGACTACATGCAGAGAGAAGGGATTTGAGTAAGGAACTCTCAAAGAACAATCTCAGTTTTGGTAAATAACCTCTAACATTAGACTGATCTATATTTTCGCAGGTAAACCCATGTAACAAACTTTCCAGGATCATTCAACTGGAAATAAATTATATATTATTAGGAATATCTAGAGAATTGGACAATCATGTCAGAAAACCAGAGACCTGGATACCAAGGCCGACTTCTGTTGTTCCTTTGGTTCTGTTGCCTCTCATAAAGGACTGACTTAGCCTGTCCCAGAATTCTGAGCCAAACCAGAGAGTTAGTCAGGTTGGATCTGCCTGTGGGCTGCAGTTAATAAGAACAAATCAGGTCAAAAAGCACTGTTTGAGAGAAAAACTGAAATAAAACTTATCTATCAATCCTAAGGACCAGGGAATCTATATCAAATACAGGTAACCATTTTTTTTAAATATGTTTTATACTATTTCTGCTATTTTTTGACATTCTCAATTTTTAACCTTGTATTAAATTGTTTTATAACACAATTCATTCCTTTTATTTAAAAGGAGGAGAAAAAAGTGGGGTGCAAATAAAATTTATATTAACATAGCTATCAATCCTAAGGACCAGGGAATCTATAACAAATACAGGTAACCAAATGAAAAGAGGAGGGTGAATGTTGCTTATAGGAGACACAGTATAAAGGGGATTCCCCAGCTGGGGAATGCAGCTCTTTTTAAGAGAGCACACACAGCATTTAGCATTGAAGAAAAAGCATTGTTAAGATGCTACTGGGTGGCTCTAGAGGCTGAGACAGGAGGATGGAGAGTTCAAAGCCAGCAAAAGGCAAGGTGCTAAATAACTTGGTGAGATCCTGTCTCTAAATAAAATACAAAATAGGGCTGGGGATGTGGCTCAGTGGTCGAGTTCTCCTCAGTTCAATCCCTAGTACCAAAAAAAAAAAATGCTACTGAGGCTTCAATGCTGGTAGACTTGCAATGAATGAGACTTCCACAGGTCATCAACATGTAGTTTTATAAGAAATAGCCCTAGTTATAAGAAACATTCACATTCATTTCATTTTTAATAAAGTATAGGAGAGTTGGTGAAGTTGTGCACATGATATCACAATCTTTCTATTTCTTACAAGATATCATGGGGAAGTATCTTTTAATTCTTCAAGTTCATAGCAATAAATTTCATGAGCAACTCATTTTTTTGACTTCCTGATACATGATTCTTTTTTTTAATACATTGGCACAATATCTTTATTTTGTTTATTTATTTTTTTATTGGGGGCTGAGGATGGAACCCAGGGTCTCACACATGCAAGGCGAGTGCTCTATCCCTGAGCCACAACCCCAGCCCCCCAGCCCTATACATGAGTCTTGAACTGAAAATGTTTCCTTCCTTGCATTAGCTGATGGGAAACTCAGAATCAAAACTCTGAATTATTTCTAGCAACTACTCAGAAATCAGTGGCATACACTTTTGTTTTTATATTTTATGTTATTTCTGCTCTCTCTCCTTTTTGACATTCTCAATTTTTAACCTTGTATTAAATTGTTTTATAACACAATTCATTGCTTTTATTTACAGGGAGGAGAAAAAAGTGGGGTGTAAATAAAATTTATATTCACATAAATAAGTTGGAAACATTTTTACAAAAGGAGGAAATATGTGACTTTTGCTTACTATGAAAACAACATATTCTTTCTCATCTTAAAGGAAATCAAATAAAAGAACATGACATAGAAAAATCAGAAACCTCTCAAATATCCTCTCTTCACATACATTTAATGATTTAGTGAACCCAACCTCCAGCAGGGGGAAAACACAGAGACACAATGTCACATGTGTAAATAAAAACATATATGAATGTTCTATGATCTATTCTCTACATTGCTTTTTACACGTAGCAACTCAAATTTTCACCTAGCAACTACATTGGAATACATATAGATCTTCCTCATTCTTCATGTAGTAGTCATTTGTTGCAGAAATGACATCATTTATTTGTCCTAGCATAGAATTATTTGGTCAGAAGTATGCACATTTATAATACAGGTACATATTATTTAGTTATCCACAGTTTTCCTAATTCACACTCTTCACTAAAGATACACATACGAAAGGGCCCACTTCTGCACACCTTCTCTAATCCTTTTAAATTATCAGTCTCTTTCACCTTTTTTAAACACCATATGTGAAAAAATAAATAACACTGATGTTTTAATTTTGTGTCATTGTTCCCCAGGAGGAAACCTTTCCAAATGCAATTAGTCTTTCTTCCTTCTCAAGTTGGCTGTTCATGTACTTTGTCTATTTTCCTTTTCAGTTTTCAATCCTTTTTTTATTTATTGAGTATTCTTTATTACAGGATGAAGTAAGAATGTTTTCTATTTCAATAAACCAATGAACACACATATTAAGTAATTTATACTATGTTCCCTTAGTTGGAAAGCTGCCCTTACTAAATCCCCAATTTTCAGTATATGCATGAGTCTCATTCTTGACTGTTCTTTCAACTTCATTGATCTATTAGTTAATTCCTGATTAACACCTCAGTGTTTGAAGTAATAGCATATATGGTGTGTTCTGATATAGTAGAAAAATGTCTTTCTATTTTTTTCAAAACTGTTCTTCTTAGACATGTTTTATTCAAATTTTGAGTATTTCCCCCAAAACCTATTAAGGATATGTCATTTTATAAACCTTACCTGTCAAAAGTATTGTAAATTTTAAAAATCCCTCTTCAAACTGCTTACTTTCTGCCAATCCAGTGGGAATATTATTCCACTAGTGAATTTGTTAATAATTTAGTTAACTTTAGACACAGTGTCTTAAACTTTGTGAAAACAAGACTTGTTGAAAATCTGCTTAACGTTTTCCCCAAAATATGATTTATCCTCAAATGCAATGAATTCTCTGGATCCCAAGTATCCAGAGTTTAAGATTTACTCTGAAAAGACATCTCTCTAAATTAAAAGAACGGCTTTATTCCATCAAAGTTCTTTCTATTCTGATGTAAATTTCTCACAAGCTGGATCATAACTGTTATATGTCTTCATAATAATTATAATTCCCCTCTCATAACTTTAAGTAAAATTATGGGCTGATTCTTATCAAATACCAACAAGCACCAACAGATATTCAGTGTGATGAAGATTTTATCAGGTGAGGAGTTTAAAGGCTCAAGTCCCCATTTTGTATTTAAATATGGATATGTATCTAATTTTCTGAAGGACAACATTCCTGTTCAAAACCTATGAAATGAGCAAAGTATCACAGCTTTGTGGCTTCATAGAGATTAGTAAGGTAATCAAATATATCCCAAGAGAGAACAAACTTAAAAGGAAAGATTTCATTATTACTTCCACATTTAAAAGCTCATCATTTATTGAGGTCCTATATAATCCATACATTGTAAAAAGTCCTAACCTACCTAATGAAGAAAAAGATATAAGCAATAATTAAATTGCAATTAGTCACTGCTAGATACCAGGTAATGTAGAATATGCTATGGAAAAGCCCAGAAAAAATTTACTCCCTCTTCTTGTAGGCATATTCATAATAGTAATATAAACTAAGTTCATTAAGTTACGCTTAGGTTTTCCAAATAAGTAGGGAAAGGGCTTAGGAAAAATAATCTCAAAGAAGAAATAGTTTCAGAGAGAAAGAGAGGTGTGTAAGGTATGGAGAGCTCAACACATGGCAAGAACCTGGATGTGGTCATTTTGTGGGGTTGCGGAAGGGGAGGAATAGCAAGATTTTCTGTGAGAAAGACAGACTGATTAACATTCTGAAGTCAGAATAAGAAGCTTAGATTTTATCTTGAAGGCAAAGATAAAATGTCCTAGGATTTAAGACCAGGAAATGATGAGATTGGTCGACCAGAATATAAAATATACTGAAGTGAGGAGAGATTGGAATTAGAGACCACTTGGAAGCTATTGCAATAGAGCTTGAGCAGACAGTAAGTGCCTGAACCATGGAGGTTGCAATGGGAAAACATGATATTTTAGAAGTAGATTAAAACAATTTGGTGGTCTCTGAGATCCAGAGCTAAGAGAGGAAAAGAAACTGAAGATATCACTGATCTGAGACAATGGGATGCATGATGAAACCACTCATTGAGATAAATCAGTAACCACAAATGCTTAAATCAAACCTTAGTTCTTCGTCTCTGATGTCATGTAGTGAAGTTCATGCCAATGGCAGTATGTGTGTGTGTGTGTGTGTGTGTGTGTGTATGGAATCAAAGCAATTAGCTAATATGTTTTTAGAAGATTAGGTAAAATGCCCTCTTCTCTGGTAAAAATTAAATTCCCTATTTTTAAGTGTAGACAAAAAAATGTTCCTCAGGGTAAAAATAACCACAACATCTTTTGCAATATAATACAGTGCTCTTTGGTATAAATCCCTTAGCAACATTGCTGTTATGAGCTAGGACTGGCAGCATTCAAGTTATAGACTCATATACTGCATATTTTTAAACATGTAGTTGGATAATAAGCTGTGAGAGGGACATAATTTTACCACTGTTAAACTTGAAATATTTGAATAATTAGCAAAAGTCATTACCAGGGTTTAGTCTTTTTTAGATTATTGATCTATATGGTGCTTGAGAACTTTTTCAAGATATCCTCTAAACCTACATTAAAGTTAGGACATAGAAATTAGTGACAATATATTGCTGCAGGGGAGTGTGTGGGGGTATGTGTTTGTGTGTATGTTTAGGCACACATATATATGCACAATATCTAAAGATTCCATCCATTCATAAATGTTTTTTTAAGTAATTTCTGAATTTTGGGTTATAGAGAATAGCCAAGTCAATGGGAATTTTGATTCTTAAATGTGGCCAAAATGTACAAAATATAAATTAATTGTCAAGAGATACAGAAGATATAAATCGTAGTTCTGGTTCTATCAGTAAATTAATTGTGTTGAACCCCTCAGGACACATGTTTCCTCAAATGTAAAAGAGGGCTAGGCTGTGGGCTAGTTTGGTTTCACTGAGTCTCTTCCTTTCCAGGCAGCCCATAGTCTTAGAGATCTGTGTCTTATGGACAGTGTCATTTACCTATTTCCCTGTTACTGTTGCATACATGAGCAAGTGACCAAGTTGAACCAATCAGAGTGAGATAAGGAAGGGTTTATGCATATTCCATCCTTGGGGGACATATTCCTGTCCCTCTTTCCTATCTCCTCTTGCCTACCACACCTCCTAATCCCATGAAACATGGAGGTACACAATTTCAGAAACAAAATGTAAGAAGGTGATACTTTTCTGATGCATCAAAGTCTCGGAACATGCTAGCTGGTAAAGTACTCAATCTTAGTGGAGGCAAATAAAGAAAAACCTGTTCAAACCAGGTTTTAAAAAATGTTTAACATTTCTTTGACAATATGTAGGAAATGTGAAAAATATTACTTTTCCTTACTTTTTTTGCTATTTAAATGTCTTTTATGTCCTTACTTAAAATTTAAAGATATCAACCTTATGTAAGTTACTTAGTACTTATAAAAATAATAAAAAGCTGGGCATGATGGTGCACAGTTGTAGTCCCAGCAACTCAGGCTAGACTCAGTAATTTGATAAGACCCTGTCTCAAAATAACAATTTTTTTTTAAAAAGGGTTGAAGGTTTACTCTGTGGTAGAACATAATGGGTTATATTCCCAGTACCAGAAAGAAGAAAAACAGACAAAAGATACTGCTTCCTAAAATCCAAAGTTTTAGATTCAATGATGCAGGCAGTAGGAATGACCAACTTTTCAGCTAATTATCATGGTAATATGAAACACAGATTTTCATATTTGTATTACAAACTTAGACTACAATTACATCCTTTAATGAAGAAAAATGTATATTGAAAAACTTTGATAAAACCAATTAAAAACAATGGAGAACATTTTATAGCCCAAAGTAGAAAAGTAAAAAACTTGATTTCTTCAGTACTGAAATATTATAGTCTAATCTTCTCTTTAGTTTACTACATTATGTCAATGTATTTTAAAAGTTAATGTCACATAGATATTTTGTAATAGGCATGGGATTTATATTCAGTGTGATTACAGTTTTTAGCTATTTTCCTTTTAAAATGCCTAAAATCAAATGTCACTTTCTTGATATTTACATCTCTGTCATCTAGAATGTTTCCACAGAATCAATAAATCACCTGTGCTGTTTGAATTTTCAACCTTAATTATAGAAAACATAGATCAATGAAAACATAGCTCCTGTGAATTTTAAGATACATTACTGAAATGAAAAATATTTTGCTACATATAGGGAAGTCATATAATTAAATCATTTATCAATTCTGTTATACAGAGTTTACATTTTGTGGGACTGTTGGTTGAAATGAAAAACATGATATATACATTTGTAGTGGATGTTTTAATTTTTTAATTTCATTTCATTTATAAAGATTCATCCCTCTGGAAATTTTATTCTTTCAAATTTCTTCTGTGTTGAAATTAATAAATGAATTCACCTTGCTAGACAATCACACTTTAATACAAAATTTATTTAACACATCTACATTTTCCATGGAATCAAAGGAATTGACCACAAAATGTCTCAGGACAGTCTCCTTCCTGTTTATATTGATTTTTTCATTAAACCAAGATGATTCTTTCACATTGCTTCACAAACTGTAAGTAATTCTCAAAATTTCAGTCAAGATAATATCTGGAAATGCTATTGTACACGTTAGAAGTAGCTTTTTAAGAGACATATCTTTCTCGATGATCCATAAGCAATCATTCACCCAACCACCCATGAGGCTTTTGCAGACATTAACTTGACAGACAATTTAAACCCCCATTTAGATTGTGGTGTGTATGCATGCGTGAGAGAGAGAGTGTGTGTGTGTGTGTGTGTGTGTGTGTGTGTGTACGCACGCAGGTGCTCACATACACACACACACACTCATACTATTTTTGGTCTCCTTTTAGATCTTCTAGAAGATCACTGAAAACAATCTGAAGTGTTTTAATTAGCCTAATTTTTCTGAACCCTTCCTCATATTTATTATTCTATATACTGTACAAAGTCAACAAATATGCTGGTTTGCCTCTGTTGTAATAATTGAAACCTGTTTATACTGGACAGGATTTTTGAAGTTAAAAATAAGAGTTAAAGTTAAAATTTCTCATTACTTCCAGAAGCTTGTACTATCTGCTATTTTTTTTAATGGATTTAAATCACATCTCATTTTGGGTTCATTTGGGCTCTATGTCCTACAGTATCAACTGATACAAATTTCCTTTTGTATGTAGAGTTGCATGTATTCCTGATAAAGTCTAAATAAGCCCAAGTACTGTATACATTTATTTTAGGAGGACCTCAGTGGAGTAAGGTGAACTGGGTTTCAGTCTTGGCTCTGGCACTTCCAGTCTGTAATATTGAACAAATTACTTACATCCTGTAGGATTCCGTGTTCTTGCTATAAAATGGAGATGATACCATCTCACCTTAGTGTCATCATAGGATTCAACAAAGGTAACGTGAAATTTCTTCTATGACTTCAAAGCATTGTCATGGTCCTCTTTATGGAGTAAAACTAATATCCATACACTGCTTGGAAATACATTTACTTGTAAAAGCAACTCTATTAAGGAAAGCATGACATGTAATGGGAAAACATGAGGGAAATAAGGGAACAATGTAAAGAAGTCTAAGTTCAAGGATCTTTAACCAGAATGACAATAATACAACAGAAGAACCACAGCAGAAGTAACATGTTAGTATTGTACATCTTAGTTTTTCTTTGAACCATTCAATTAAGGAATTTCAAATAGAACAATTAATCAGTGTAGAGAGCATAACAAAAAATAAATTCAAATAAATGATGCAACACTGCTAGTCCTATTAGCTTATTTTTCTCCTCCATCCTCCCAGACATATTCTATTTAAAAATAAAGTCAATAAGAGACTCCACAAATCAGCCAATCCATAGATTAAACTAGAACTCCTGTTCTTACTTAATGTTTATTAAAGGCTCATCATCCCATAAAAGGTTTCCTATTAATAGGTCAAATATATAGCATCATGCTTGCCTTTATTCTACCATTGGGGATGCACAAAGTATAGCATTCAACCACAAGAAAGAATGACCATCTCTTGAAACAAAGAGTAAAACTATGTGTGGGTTTTAGCAGTCTGCATCATAAAAATGAAACTTGTAAATTGACTTATAAATATCTACAATCCATACCAATCATCAAACTTTAAATTGATCTGAATTGAGATTACTAACAACAGTTCTTATGTTTTGCATCAAACAGGCACAATGACATCAACAAGGTACTTAAGGACGTGAGGAAGGCAAAGGGCTAAGACCATGTGTGCAAACTGAAAGGATGTGTACACATCAAGGTTGGGATATTCTGTTTGGCTAGATTCCCCTGTTCCTAATGTATATGACACACAGAAGACTTGCTGTCACACACACACACACACACATCAGATAAACCCACATTTGAACACTGTTATGATTTTCTGATAAACCCCACCTACTGTCAATCAGAGTTGGACAAACAATTTCACCCCAGGCTTTTCCTGTTTTCACATCCAACTCTGGTTTACAACATGGGGTTTAGACATGCAGGGCTTCAATTCCTGTACAAGACCAAGGTTAGATGATGACATCTCCACTTTGCCACTTGGTCATTAGGCATGCCAAGGATCAGCATCTCATCTCTCTCTCTCTCTCTCTCTCTCTCTCTCTCTCTGTGTGTGTGTGTGTGTGTGTGTGTGTGGTGTGCGCTGGGTGGTGTGGGGAGATTCATGGCTTGGTACCAAGAAAGGGACCAATGCAGGCTCAACATCCACCTCCATGCCTGAAATAAGAATCTGGAGCTGACTCCCAGAAAAGCTGTAATTGGTCCTTACAGTACTCATTTCCTTGGAAAAGCAAGTGTTCCGCGTCTATTAAAACTCCCAGCTGACAAGCGGCTTCCCTGCCCTGTCTTCCGGAGCACTTTACATTAAGAGGAAATCACTATAATCAAATCTCTACCTCTTTCTTGCTGCTAAAACGAGGTGCTTTCTTCCTAGATTTTTGCAGGGACCACTGATACGCACACTCTCTGGATACAGACACACTCACACACACCGACGCAGTGTAAACTCCCACAGCGTCCTGGCTCCCTCCTTGCAACACTTCCTCCTTCCCGCTCGTAAGAATTGCTGAACATTTTGCTCCAAACTCTCCAAGTCACCCACGTGTTTGTTCTCCCCTTTTGCTGTTCAATTTACTTCCCGACTTGACAAAGAGAAACTCAGTTGTTCTCAGGCTTTTAGCTGCAATCCGGGGACCAGGCTGTCTTATCCACTCCCCGCGCCGTCTCCAGTCAGAACTGCATGGCTGACCCCTCCTCACTCTGGGGTGAGTGGACAGATTACCGGGTGCTTTCCGGCTCGAACCCCCGCCCCACCTTCACCCTTTCTCTCCTTCACCTTAGAGTAAACGGAATTCGCTGTTTAATCTCAATGCCAGGGTGGGATGGAAGCGTGTGGGGAGAGGGGAGGTGCGTGGCACAAATAACTGGATAACGCGCGCACACACAGACACACAAAATCCCAATGAACAATCATGCCACACTTTCGGGGTCTATTACACACACCTGAATCTTACCCTCTCAAGCAAGGACAGCCACGCCTCTGTTCGCCCGCCCCCAATATCCAGAATATAATTTGACCCTGGGTGCAGCACTGATGGTGATAAATAAAGCAGCTAGGGGGATTTGAGAAGAGGGGAGGTGACCTTTTGACAGAATGGGGGAAGGGGCGCTCTCCACTCACCGCCTGAGTCCCTGAAACGAAGAGGGCCAGGACATCCTGGATTTCTTCAGGCCAGGCCGGTGGCCAGTCTCCACCGCGTAGGAGGTGCGGTCCATCGCGCGGCAGTACAGGTAGCGCTCGGTATCCGAGTAGCCGCGATGCCGGACGCGGCTGCTGGCCCCGCTCGAGGCGTAGCGGCCACGGGCAGTCCCGGGTGGCGGCGGGGGTGGCGGCAGGGGGGGCGGCGGCGGTGGCTGCAGCGGGCACTGGGGCTGGGGCTGGGGTGAGGGCGGCGGCGGTGGGGGCAGGTGGTGGTGGGGATGCAGGACGCGGAACTGGGGCTGCCGAAGCGGGTACTGGTGGTGCTGCTCTTGCCTCCAGAGGTGCTTGGGGGCTTTGAGTGTGGCTCCGCCGGTGCCGTCGCTGCCCTCGCCGCTGCCTGCCCGGGCCGGCACGCTGCTGCCCTCTGCCTCCATCCTGGCTCGGGGTTCCGCGCCCTGCTTCCCAGCCGAGGATCACCGCGATGGCCCGAGCGCCTCTTCGATGCTGCCTCCGCCGCTGCTTCTGGAGGCGAGCAGAGGCTTGGCTCAGCTTCCGACTTGAAGCCACCAGAGACTTGAGGCTACCGAGAGGGGGCTCTGCCAGCAGGAGCGATCACTAACGCGATAGGGCTCCCTTCACAAAAATAGTGGAAGAGACACGATCCCGTGCTCCCCAAGTCACTAAGACTGGGGAGTCTACTGCGCGGTTTTGCCAAGGGTCGGTCCCTCCTTCCTCCCTTTCTTTCTTTGCTTCCTCCGTGCGCCGGCGGCTAGAGCAGGAATTGGTAGCAGCTACAGCTGCAGAAGCAGCAGAGGCAGCTTTAGCCGCCTTCCGGGTCCAAGACACCCAAACCCTGATCTCAGAGCTCCTGAAAAGTTGGACAGCTCCCGACCTAGGAGCCCAAGCTCTGACTTTCTCTAAAACCACTCCAGCCAGTCAGGAGTCAGACCTGTGCTCCAGATCCTTCCCCTCCCGGTGCCCGCACCTCCCTCCCCCCACTGCTTCTCACTGCCTGGGAGGTTGCTCTTCACCTCCGCTTGTCTCAGTCCTCTTTGAGAAAAGGAGTTTTCCTGGCTAGTTCTCAGATCTTCCAAAGATAAAAGATAGGACCTGGCAAAGTTGTTCAGAGTAATATGGCGCATTGCTGGAAAAAAAAAAAAAATAGATCAGGATGAAGATCCAATATTTAGGATTAATTCAGTCTCTCTCCCTGACATAGGATAAAATATTGCATGGATCTTTCTCACAGCAGGGAGAATGTGCCTAGTATCTTGGTCCTGGAGAGTGGTCCTAGCTGGAAATCAAGAGGAGCAGTTCTTAATTATAGAGCCAAGGCTGAGGTCGCTGGCCACACTGAAGGCTGGGCACCTTTACCATTACAAACCTGTGGTTATCTTCAACAGTTACTACCTTCAGAGCCTGCCTGCAATTTTACTTTCTGCCACTTACAGCAGAACACAGCTCTATTACCAAAGCATTTCAAAACATATTGTACCATTATTATTCCACAGGAATTAGAGTCATATTTGATCCTACAATCCAAATTCACCCTTTATCTTCTGCTAGTTAGTATCTTCCCGCAATCTTGAATATTTTTAAGAAACCAAGAGAATTTCAGAGAAACACATAAGCATATTTATCTGTACCTTTTTAATAGTACCATATTACTTAAAGATCAGACGTCATTTACTCATTGTTAAAGTAGTTCTAGATTAGTCTTTGTGGAAGTCACCACAGAACCATCCATTATTTGACATATATTTAGGACTCACAGTAGTTTGTAGGCAGAATAATTATTCTATTCTTTGCATGCAGTCTTAACATAATTGAATATGTATATTTCATGCATATCATATGATGAATACTAAAGCACACCAGACTCGGGAACACCGTATATCCACTCTTCAGAGTGCTGAAAATCCAATGCTCTCCACCTAGTGAATATTTGGTATACATGGCATTGGGAAAATAAACAAAAATAAATTCTCACTTCATTCATTAATAAGAACAGTACATGGAATGTACACATGTCCTGTTCTTTAAATGGCAGCAGTTCTATATAATATTGTGTAAAAGAACCTTACCATCTCTGTTATTTATTAATGATTGTAAATGTCTCTGTCCTTCAACGTTTTGGTATGGGCACTCTGTTCATATGTGACCCATGCACAGAACCTGAGCAAGGCTGTCTAGGAGGATAAAGCCAAAATCTCCCAAGCACCAGTTTTCCTGTGAAAGGCTGAAAAAGGCACTTTCCCCATACAGAAAAAAAGTATGACTACCAGCAGTGGCCAAAGTATTTTCTATGCTTCAGAGTACATTGAGTCAGCATCTTCCCAAATGTGAAAGGAAAGAGAAGGAAGTGTTTTGCAGTATAAATTGCTTTTTTCCTTTTAATTCACTGCACTATTTACATTTGGACCATTTCAAAGAAGTATACAACTTTCTTCTTTCCTCTGAAATGCTTGCCACCTTTTCTTCACTAGAATCATACCAAAATGAAACTCCTAACTTCTCAAATGCTAACAGTGCAAGTGATTTTTGATCCACTTTCCAGATTAAACTGAATATTTCAAATCTAATATGATTCTCACTCTTCTTTTAATTCATGTACACTTTCTTATCTCCATATTACCCATCCATTTCTAAAACAGAATCTATTAAAATAATAAATTGTTTTTAGTGTATAATTACAATCAACATCTTTAAATACAAAAAAAATCACTTAATATGCTCCCAACTTGAAAAATCTTTTCAATTTCTCTTATAATCTCAGAAGATTATTAATAGTAAGTTTATTGTGAGGAATATGAGGTTGCAATATGCATCCTGTCTTTTATATACAAAATAGTACTCCTATTATACACCCACAGAATCTTGATTTTTTAATGATATATCATTTGACACAATTATATACATATATATCACAATGTTTAATTAAAGATAGCAGTTTGATGAATCCTATCATGTTTGGAAGAATCCTAAATATCATTATAATCAGTAGTTATCAACCTTTACTACACCTAGGAGATGTACCTGTGGAGCTTTCTGAACCTTAGACCAGTGATCCCAAACTTTGATGTTATCAGAATCAACTGGAGAGCTACTTCAGGATACACAGGCTCAGGCTCCTGAGAGTATAGTGCTTGGAGCTTTATACTTTCATCAAATTTGCAAATGATTCTGATTCACAATAAAGTTTAGGAACAGTTTACTTTCCTTAATAGTTGCTGTGACTAATGAAATCTATATTTCTGTGGCAGAACTGCAGCATCAATATTTTTAAAAGCATGTCACGTGCCAGGCAGGGTGGTGCACACCTATAATCCCAGCAGTTTAGGATGTTGAGGCAGGAGGATCTCAAGTTCAAAGCCAGCCTCAGCAAAAAGCAAGGCATTAGCAACTCAGTGAGAGAGACCTCATCTCTAAATAAAATATAAAAAGGGTTTGGGGATGTGGCTCAATGGTGGAGTGCCCCTGAGTTCAATCCCTGGTACAAAAAGAAAAAAAAACCCTCAGGTGATTTTATGTATCATTAACTACTGATGCAGCCCTATTCTCTCACTGTATGGATGCCAAAACACATGGTGCTATTAGCTGACTTGTCCATGTGTCTCAAATACTTCCAAGCAAAATCAGCTTATAAGCCCAACTCTCTTGAAAATATATGCTTGATTTATTTCTGTAGTTGGCTCTATGTTGAAAGAAAATCTTACACTCTTCAATAGTTGAGTATTCTCAGATTTCCATTTAAGAACTTTTTCTTAATCTAGATATTTCCTAATTGCAGTTAAAACAACAAAATTGTAAAATATTCAATAGACCCATTGACTACTTCTGATTATATGTCACATAAATTATCTATCTTTCCCCACCAACTAAACTTTTATAAAGCATAAGTCTGAGAGAATCTTTGTGAATTATTAGTTTGTGAATTACTATATGGGACATCCTTCAAAGCTATCAATACTTACACAATCAGCATATTTGCATAAAAAGTGGGAAAGCAGTTACATAATGATCAGGGTCTTTTCCCTGAACAAATCTAAACAAGCAGTTAGTTGGTGCCATTACTATTAGATGGAGATAACATACTACCATCTTCTTCTGCCAACACATTTCAAATCTTCCCTAATGATACAATCAATCACTCAATGTGCTGCTGGGCAATTAACAAGGAAGAATATTCCTATCAATAATTATGGGGAATTCTAGCAAAAATGATGTCAATGAAAAACTAGCAGAGATAGCAAGCACCGTTTCTACCCAAAACAGAATGAACTGGTAAGCTGCACTAACTAAGGGTTCCTTTATCTCTGGTTGATGAAAAATTTAAATGAGACTTTAATATGCATATGTCCTATGCATTCCCATTTTGTTTATTGATTCATAACATTAAAATTAGAAAATTTTATCATCAGATGTTGTCTTATACAATGCCCAACTGTCATCTAACTAGAAATATCCAGAGAATTCAGATTTCACCCAAGTCTTCAATATTGAATAGAAATGTTGTATAGGACATTTCTTTGTTGTATGTGAAGGTCTCTTGCCTTCATATATAAATATCTACATAGACATTAGGTGGTATGTATCATCAATATCACCACTATAATAAGTACCAATATTAAAGTTTTGATTCCTTTGTTTCCAATATATCAAGCCTTTGTGATGTTTTCTCCAATATCAAATAAGTACCAATATAAAATTAATGTTAAACTAAGAAATGTTGCAATTGAATACATTGGTTTTCCATTAGCACACTAATGCAAATTTAACAGTGTGCTAATCTAATCTCAAACTGGCTGGTAACTCAATATAATCTGAAACCAATTTTGTAATTTTATATTGAAACTGCTCTTGTCAATTCAAGTTAAAAATATTGCTTAACTTCTACTCAATTTCCATGTAGACTTTGGTATTTCATTCATGAATATATACCAAAAATATCATCCTTATGAAGCTTTGTTTCTTATAAGGGGATAATAAATAAGCAACTATAATTTGGGGGGAGAGAATGAATGAATGAACAGTACATGTTGATATGGATATGAAGTATCTACATGGAAACACAGATGGAAATGCTAATTCTTAAGGATCAGAGAATCTTCTCAGAGAGAGTGGCATCTATGCTGAAATCCAAGTATAGGGTGAAATTATCTTTTCTCATTGTATATAAATGTGTGTCACTATATGTGTGTGTCTTTGAGAGGGAGGATAGAGGCATGAAGGTATTTGGGGCAGATTGACATAGATAAAAACTTAGAGACAAATTATGGGGATTTGGATGTTCAGAAAATGGCAAAAATTATATAAATCTATTAGGAGGACAGCTGAATAATTATGCAGGAGGAATCACCTCTTACTCAATACCCCCATAAGGCAATTTGGTGACTTTGTGTACACTGTCAAAAGAAATTCCTCTTGGGTAAATCAGGTTTAAGATTGGGTAAGATGCAAAGGGAATAAGGCAAAAAACAATAGTGTATTGTTCCTGAGAACATGAGGGAAAGCAACTGACTATAAGGCACAGATAAAAGGAATTCCCTATACTAGGCAAACACCCACATTTCCTTTGTGACAGGAGAGAAAGGGGAAAGGATAAAAGTCAAGTTTATTGCATTTATTGAATATTTAATTTGGCATTCTTTCAGGCACTGTTCATATACCATTTTCTTTAATCTTGCAACAATATATGTTTTTATTTGCATTTTGCCATGTTGAAAATCAGGGTGAGCCTTCCAACAGGTACTAAAAGAACTCTGCTAGCCCCTTGTGGATACTGAGTATAGCCAATGTGACATCCATGAGACACATGATTGTCTCAACCTTAATTCATTCATTCAACCAATATTTATTGAACACTTAACACATGCTAAATACTAGGTTCTGGCTATACAGAAGTCAATAAAGTAGGGAAAATTCCCAGTTCTCTTGTTTTAGTTGGAAGAGATAAACACTCAAATGCATATTTAAATGTGTCAGATGGGGCTTTTAAGAAGCAAACTGAAGCAAATTAAGAAGTTCAAGCCTGATGTTTGGGGATGCTATTTTGTGCAGGACAGCTAAGGAAGGCTTTCCTGATAGAGCAACATTTGAACAGAAACCTGCAAGTGAGCCAGTTTTCTAACATATGGGAAAATTCAGTGGAAAGACACTGAGGAATAGAAATGCAACTGTTAACCCCAGGGCCAAGTGAAGCAGAGGCTATTTAGAAATGGTGACAATTCAAGGAGGTCCAGTTGGCCATGATATAGATGTTGGATTTGTTGCTTGTATTCATATAGCTATCACAAGTCCTTATCCTATTGTAGACCTTCAGACATAAGGATTTGAAAACTTGTTGTCTTATCATTGAAATGACCACAAAAGCATGGTCAATTATACAGCTGCCATATACATGAGTAGATGTTTCAAATCCCTCAGATGTCATAGAACTTTCAAAGTGATTTGTGAACCTGAAGGATAGTTATTCAGGTGCTAAGTGTCCATCTGTCAAAAGCTTCTAGCTGACATTAAGATAGGATGTTTAACTACTGGTGGTTGATAATTAAATTTTTTAAAAAACCAGTATGCTTTGAAATGTCACTCTCAATCTTAAGATGCAAAGAGATTTCAAGAAACAGGTTATAACTATGAAATTAGGCCCAATTACCAAAGGACAAAAAATAGAAGGCTCTTTAGATTCTCAATGTGAAGAAGATTTAATCTTTCACTTTGAGATGCTGAAAAGTAATATGATAGTCATTTATATGACAATATGTAAGTATATTTCATTCATTTTAGAAAATGTAAATTTAAAGTAACAATTTGCATTTTTAAAACCCTCTATTAAATTCAGTTGCATGTTATAATTAAGAAAAAAAATTTTTAAATAGGAGAATTAGAGCAGTAACTCCATTTTATGCTCAAATGAGGAAACTAAGCTCAAAAGGGCCATTACTTATCTAAGGTCAGACATGTGTTTATTGTCCAAGCCTGGATTGATCCCTGGCCAAGTTGGATCCAAAACCTGTAATCTTGCCTAAATGACAAAGGGGAGAAACTAAACATAGACCTTTTGAAAGTGAAATATCAACAGATGGGTTATTTAATAATATTCATTGATGGGTAGTTTAATATTTCAACCAATATTATTTTAACTCTCTAATCCTGTATATAACCACCTATCCACAGATATTATTAGAGTATTATGACATTCACACAAGGGAGGATTTCTTGTTTAAAATATTCAAAAGCACAAACAGTAAAAATTTCATAAACCAAACCATACTACCATTTAGAACTTTATTCATCAAAAGTGAGACCAAGAGAGTTAGAGAACAAGTCAAATTTGGGAGAAAGTATTGCAACGAATGTAATTTTCAAAGAACCATTTCAAAATAAATTAAATGTTCCTATAAATCACTAAGAAAAAAGTAGAAAATTAGGAAAAAATATATGAAAAGAAATTCCACAGGAGAGGAAACCAAAATGGTTGTTAAACATAAGAAAAAAATAGATTAATCTCATTAGTAATCAGAGATGGGCACAAAAACCATAGCAGGAAAGCATTTTATATCTGGTATATCAGCAAAAAAGTCTGGTAATACCATGCATTGGAAAAGATGTTGATCAAGGGAAGAACACTCTGTAGGTGGAAAATGAGTTGCTGATATCTGGTCAAGGTTAACATTCACATGCTTGATTCATAATTCTATTCTCAGGTGCATAGCATAGAAAATATCTTAACATGCAAACACATAGGTACAGACGTGTCAAGTGCAGACAAATGTTTATCAAGAAAAAATATCAATGTAAATGTTATATCATGCAGTCATGAATGACTACACAAAGCAATCTGGATGAATCTTAGAAACACCCTGTGTACAAAGCAATGGCAGGAGATGGCCAATGGTATATCATTCTTATAAAGGTCAAAAAATAAGGGAAAAGTAAGAAAAAAATAAAACAACACAAGGAAAAAAATAATACATTTTAGGTACAGTGCTCTTCAAACTAATGTGTATAAAAATCACTTGGGTTCTAAACAAACGCAGATTCTGTTTCAGTAGTTCTGAGGAAGAGTAGATTCAGGGATTCTAAGAAGTTCCCTATGATGTCAATGCTACAGGCCTGGGAAGCATACTTAAGTAACAAAGTTTTAGAGTACATACACATATGTGGTTTTGTAGATACTATTTAAGAATTGGAAGGTCACATGGTTCACAAATTTTCAGATGGTGGTTACCTGAAAAGATGGTGCATGAAAAAATGTAGATGTTCAGAGGTAGAGACAATGAATGATGGCATTGCAGATCAAAAAATTATATTATCTGTAACTATATCTGTGTTACAGATATTTGCAAATATTAGGTATTGAATAGTAAAAAACCACAAAGGCTATAGTAAAAACCTCACAGGGCAATGAAACATATCGTCACCAACAGAAGAGATAAAAATGAGAGAGCTAGGAAGAAGCAGCACACAAATGGAACTGAATATTCCATCATTAGAAGAGAAAGCTTTAGGGCATTGTAAGCACTCCATGTTGGTAACCCCAAATTAAACTTCTGGGCAAATGTTTCAAATTGTAGCATAAAAAAGTGGGGAATCCAAACAGAACTCAAGTTTAAAAATAAGTACTGAACCTCTTTAAAATAGAGCTCATCTTCCTCTTGGAGTTTAGTTTTTAAAGTAACACTGAATTAGGTAAAAATTTTTATAAAAAGATGAGTAGCTCTCAAATGCAAAGTGAACCTGTTCCATTCACTGATTCTATCTTAGCACACCTATGTCCTTACATATCTACCCCCCATCTCCTCTGGTCCTCCAAAAATTTTCTTAAGGTCAGAAAGTGGTTTCATTTCTCAAATGTCTTCCATTAAAATGTAATATTCCTTATTATCTAACATTTTAGCTATTAGTGAACACCACAGCAGGGATTTCTAACAACTAGCAAGGATTCAAGATAGTTGCCTAAGGTTCAGGAAATGGGGTTGGCAGAGAAGAGATAAGAATTAAGTTAATGATAGAAGATGGATAGTGACAGAGAAAATTTTCTAGTTTTTCAATATCACCTCAGGTTCTCTGAATGGTTCTGATGTTTAAAAATTTTCCAGAAATCTGGAAAGGAGGCACTGGGGCAAGGTTAAAAAAGGTATGAAAGGTGGGGTACTTAGATTCTAATGATAACAAATGTTTATTGAGTTTTCTATATGAGACAGGAGTTGTTCTGCTTTTCAAGAATTAATTTATTACTATCTTCATTGCACAAATAAAGACACTGAAACACCAAGAAGCTAGTACCTTGTCAGAGGGAGCACAGCATAGGCAATCCAGGTTTGCAGTTCAGACAGCTATTTACAAATCTCAAACCCCAGACCTATGCTTCCTACCTGACTCCTTAGCCCCAGTACCCAGTCTTCTCTGTACATTGTCAATTTCCTTGGGAGTGAACTGAAGGGTTCTACTCAAGAGGATGTGGATTAGTATCAGACAGAACTAATATGAATTCCCAAAAGTTGTGTGATTTGGGGAAAGTTTTGTAACTTTGATGAGTCTTAGATTCCCCCATCTGTAAAATAGTTTAGTGACAAATTTTGCATGATAGGATTTTGTAAGGATTAAGTAAAGCAATCCATTTCATGCACTCAATAAGAATTTGCTGCTGTTGTTACTAAGAAGATTACCAGTGTAAACTAAGGTCTGTCTTTACTTCAGACTTTGTGCAAAATATTATGCTGTACCATGTACATTTTATACATATAGATGTGTGTGTGTGTGTAAAATAAACCACATATTTTCTTTCTTCCTCCCTGAATCATGTGGCTGTTAAGAATGGAATGTTGAACTCTTGATGCCCAAACTAGAAACTTTAAATAGGAGAAAGGGCGATTCCTTCCCACTTTGTAGAAACAATGCCATTCTAGGATTAGCCATGCATGTTTAAATACTTTAGCTCCAAGAGGTCTGAGAATATTTTTAGATAATTATCCAAGACCCCCTCAATTTCTAATATAGTTATAGCTATTCTTAATTGAAAGATAAAAAAAGTCTAACTCATTATATCAAATGACTTTTCTTCAGGTGATATAAATCTTACTTTCCAGCAGAACCACAATTCTCCTTTAAGATCTGAAGTATTGCTGTATGTATATAGGTGACTCTATGACCAGTGTGATTCTGCAATCTGTACAATTAGAAAAATGAGAAATTATACACCAATGATTCAAATGTATGAATTTCCAAGATCATTGTAATGTTATGTGTAGCTAATTAAAAAAATAAAATATAAAAAAATAAGATCTGAAGTAAACAAGACTTCAAAGGGGCTCCTGGCATTCATCCCCAACAAATACATGTTTGCTATAAAAGATATAAAATTAGGATAAGTACCTGGGGCACACTCATAAACTGACTTGGATTATAGCCCAGTTATTTACCTTGTTTGTGAATTAAAAAAAATTAATAGAGTAGTACTTCTTTAAAAACAATGGAAAAAGGAAATATTTATTTCAGGGGGAATGTTAAATTTCTATGTAACTCTTGAGCATAACAGAAGAAAATAAGAACTTTATAAGAGAAAAAAATAGAGAGTTTACAATTCAAGATAGACTTTTCGATATTTTTCATGTTTTTGCTTGTTTATGCAGTCTTCTTACAGACTTGCTATCATTGCTACAATGATACAAGACTTTATTTTATTTTAAGCAATGTCATTTTGTCATAGTATCGGAGGAAAGAGAATAAATTAACAATTATTCTCTTAGCATGACACTGTGATTTTAAAACAACGGAAAGATCCATGGTCTAATATTGCTAAGGCTGACTAATTTTCCCCTGGCTCAGCACATGGAAAATAGCATATTTTCTTCATGCATAAATAATATAAATCTCATCTTTTAAACACATTAAATTGTTCAGAATGCTTGTGGAGCATGCCAAATGTAGATCTAGATTCATTTGCAAGTGGCCTTTGTACAGGTTCAAAGATGTGGACTTATTGACCAATTAAAAACCACAGATTGGACTCACTGACCCAGTTCTTCATTGATGTTGATCAAGTAACCCATATAATGAATAAACTTAGTCAAAATGGCAGAACCAGTAGTCTCTTTGCAATTAAAGATTTTTTGTTTTGTTTTAAAAAGCATGTCATCCATCATATTTATTAAGAGAATGGGCTAAGAATCATTGAATTTCAGTTCTAACTATTTTCTAGATGTCTGACAGCGGATGGGTTATATTAACCTCTCTAAATGTCAGCTTTTCCATTGATAAGGATGATAACAGAACCAATTTTGCATGTTATTGTAAGGATTAAATAATAGATGTAAAATACTCAGCACAATATCTGTTGTGTAAGTAACATTTATCTATAAATATATACATATATTATTTTATTATGTATATGTATCTATACATGTTTGTAAATATATATATACACACACACACACATACACACACACATTTGAAATTGGGCAAGCAGAGAACTGTGCTGTGTATGAGCTCTTAAAAATTATGAACTGTGTTCAAGTTGTATTAGGACTGTGCCTTTAAGCTGACAATGAATGTTTTTGTTGGTTTTTTTTTTTTTTTTTTTTTTTTTTTTTTTT
>NW_025999924.1:3243299-3253230 GCF_001458135.2 Marmota marmota marmota | reverse complement strand
CTGCAAAAAAAAAAAAAAAAAAAAAAGTGAAATTCCTTCCTTCTACTATCTTCTTTCTACTTTAGTTTAGTTTCTCCTCCATTTGTGTTTTCTGGCATATAGAGGAAAAGGAAGCAAGTGAATGATTTCCTAGGGCCTGTTCCATGTGGGATGCTGCTGCAGTGAGCATTTCACTTATGCCATAGCCATTTGTTAGCCACAGCCTTTTGATGAGGAATGCATTATTCCTACTTTACTGATGAGAGAAAGGCATCCTGAGTAATTAACCAAGATTTATATTATTAGGAAATACTGGGACCCAAATTCTAACCACTATTTATGTAATCCTAAAGCCTTCTCCATTTCTTTTATTAACAATTTTACTAGATCTAATATTGTGTTAGGTCCTTATTTATTTATCTGGAATCTCTGGTGCAAGGTAGGACTATGCTAGGGAAAGTAGTTAGCTTCTTAAACTAGGAAAAGTGACTGGTGTTATAAATCAGCCTATTAATCCACAATAAAAATATTGCAATAGATAAGGTCAGGCAAACTGGCTGTGTTACAAATCCAGCTCACCACCTGTTTGTGTAAGAGAAGATTTATTGGCACATATCCATTCTTCCACTTAACACCTATGACGGTCTTCATGTTTCAATGGCAGAGTTCAGTAACTGTGACAGAGACTGTATGGCTTTTAAAGTATGAAATATCTACCAAATGAATCATTAAAAGAAGAGTCCCCTGACCACTGATGAATAAGAAAATACCAGATGACGAATACTATCACCAGCCTAACACCATATATAATATTCTCTTCTTTGAGGAAATAGTCCTTTTATGTTTGGGAAAAAAAGTATCAGTGTGCCAGAAGATGACTTCAACACGCTTCATGTCAACCCCAGCAGGACCAAGGGGAGGTGAGTCTGTATGAACTCATGTTGATAGTTCAGATGGAGGTAGTTTGCCCCCCTAAAGCAAAAGCTCCCAGTTTGTGGCAGTACTTGTTTTTACCCAATCTTCCGTTGCTGTCTGTCCCTTTGTGCTTTGTATTGAAACTTTCCAGGTTCCCATCTATCTCTATCTTTCTCCCCTTATTCCCTTCAGAAATTTAAAGCCTTCCCTCATTCACAATAAACATCCTTTGAAAAAAAAAAGGAAAATGATCATTTATACTTAACTGAAATGGATCTGTACGCTTCTATATACTGATCCATAACTCACTGAGTTATTTGAATTTCTTAGCCTTTTTTCCTCCTTCTATTGATGGAATTAAGAGCTTCAGTAATTTTAGGCAATACCATGCAAAATAAACATTTTTAGTTTCTAATACTGCTTTATACCTCACATTATCTATGAAGGTATTCTTTGAAAATAACTCATTAACTGGAAAAAAAATTAATTTTTTATTCACATGTGTAAAGGAAGGTATGAAATGTAAGAAACCCCAAAATTATTTTAAAGCTGGGATTAGAATAGTTGCTTTTTATTATTGGTTACTGCTTGCTGAAAACCAGTGAAATCACCATGACACAAAATTTGCATCAATCTGAGACTAAAATACTTCCTCGGATAAGTATTGTAATTTCTACTGAAAACTTAATTTTCCTTATAGGTGTCATCCATACTATTCCTGGTGGCTTATTGACGTAAGATAAACCCTAACAGTAATCATCACAAGTTTTCTTTTTCCTAGAAGCTACCCCCACATGGCATAAAGTACAAAGCAAGAATTGGGGTCCATATTCTGATAGAACTCCAGGAAAGGGAAAATATTAAA
Source organism: Marmota marmota marmota (assembly GCF_001458135.2). Classification (NCBI taxonomy): domain Eukaryota; kingdom Metazoa; phylum Chordata; class Mammalia; order Rodentia; family Sciuridae; genus Marmota; species Marmota marmota. The sequence goes on along the minus strand of NW_025999924.1, from coordinate 3,251,471 downwards.
TTAGGAATGTTTCCACAAATCCAAGATATAAGACAATCATAATTATGGAGATACTCAAATTATTATTAGTTGGCCTCTTAACCCAATGAAGAAGATTTAGATAATTTTATGTCTACTTTAAAAACCTAATAATAAAAAGAAATACAGGAAACTTGACTAAGATTTAGTTAAATTCATAGTAGGGAAACAAAAAAAATTATAATATATTTAAATAGGAAACAAAGTAGTCACTTAATTTTTTCTGGAGTTCTTTTTTTATTTACATATATTACCATAAACAATTCCATATTTTTTTATTTTATCCTTAGTTCACATCTGACCATTATTTTTATATGAAACATTTTCATTGGTTTAATTGACAAGTAAGTCCAATTATATAGGCAAAATATTAAATATGTTCAATACATTAATAATATCATCTTAGACTATTTCTTCCTTTTGATTTCTTGTACCAGAACATTGTTACATCATCAATTCTTTCTTAATAGTATCACTTCCTTTTGGTTCCTACTTCCAAAATTACAGTTCAAACCTTTACTACTTCACTCCTGGATTATTTTTGGCTATTCTAATTGCTGTCAGAGGACCACTTAAATCAAAATCACACTGATCCATGTTAAGATGGAGATTATGGATCCTCTTCAGACTTACTGAGTCAGAATCTCTGGAGTAAAGCTCAGGAATCTGCAATTTTAACAAGCTCCCTAGGTGTATTCTTAAGCACATTAAAGTCAAGAACCCCTGTTCTAACTACTATCTTCCTTTCTCATCTCCTTATTTTCAAGAAATTGTACACAATTTCTATCAGCTTAGTCCTTCTGACATGATGTATTTTCCCTACCTCTCTTATATAGAAAACCTTCAGTGATTCCCCATTATTCTCAGAAAAAAGTCCCAATGTGTTAATAATCAAGGGCCCAACAATATGTCCAAGAACTACTTTTTGTGATTTCCACTGTTTCTGAACACTGTTTATGAATCTTTCATGCATTAACCCCCCTTTTGAATACTCCTGTCACTCCTCTATGCCCAACTTGGAACACCCTCTACTTGTTCATCAACAACCACTCTTCTCCCAAGAAACAACGCTTTGTTTTTGTATGGTACCTTTCTTGATCTTTCCTCTTTATAAACTTATGTTCTTTACTGTTCATACTGTTCATATGGCACTTTATCATAGATTGGCTGTGATGCCTCTTGAATTGTCACTTAATTTTTAATGTGAGTGTGCATTGCCTCATTGCTGCATCTTGATTGTGAAGTTCCTGTAAGAACATTGTGTATCCAACTATGCTTCTAGTATACCTGTAGACAATGAATAAATGTTTTTGAAATGACTAGATGAATAAAAGATTGTCTAAGTTTCTGTTGTTTTAACCAATTATTTTGGATGATACACTAGATTATTTTTGAATTACGCATATTCTCATATGACAAAGCCAAATTCCCTTATTTTATGAGTTTATCCATCTCTGATTTTTACATACCAAAAACCTATAGCTACATTTGTGACTACCAAAATAATCCTGAACCAGACAAAATGTTGTCAACAGATGCATCAGCTACCATGGTCTAAATACTGTATGCAGATCTTGAGTGCTGATTTAACTGGATTGAAAGCTTGAAGTCCTAAGCATCAATATGCTCATGTGATACCCAGGCACTCAATCATAAAGTGCCCTTTCTCAGTTGCTGCTCTCAAAACTTCAATGTTATACTGGTAATTTGGGTTATATGACTACCACATTGCCACAGACACTGGATTTCCTATTGGAACCTCTTTTACCTTTGATGCTTACAATAACAACTTTCTCCTAGCCTCCAGATTATTTCATGGCTAAAGCACAAACTCACAATTCACAAGCAGAAGAATCCATGGGGCAGGACTGAGTTCCACACTATTGTTTACCAAGGACTAGACAGTGAGCCAAGTGAAAGATTAGCATAGGAGTGTTGGTTGACAATAAAGATGGACTTCTGCCTGCCATAATCTAGTGTTTACCACATTAAACACTTTAAAACAGTTAGAGGTACCTTAATGAGAACACACTGGACAATAACTGATAAACTTTTTTATCTGGATGATCTCTTGATTAGGTCTAATAAAGACTATGATGCAATGTGTGGATGTTTAAAGTTATATATGATGGCACCATCTAATATACTTAGTTTCTATGATCAAAACATATAGCTAATTTCTCTATTTGAATGTGCAATTTTTTTGTATAAATTATAATTCTTTGAAGGTGTTATAAAACTCAGTTTTGTTATCATGTAAATTTTCATTCAATATTCTTTTCCTAAAGTATAAAGGGAGGAGCCTTGGAGTTATAAAAATTTATGTTCAGATACCAATTTGCTACTACCAGTGCAAGCCTGAGTTTGTTGCATTAATCTTCTAAGCTTAATTTTTCTTGTATATACCAAAAGAAATAATTCCTACATCAAAGAATGTGAGTGGCTTATACACAAAATTTGCTTAATATTTGTTATCTGCTCCAAGTATTAGAAGCAAAATTAAAGAAAAGAAGAGCCTAGTACTTAGTAGGTGCTCAAAAATCATTTGTTAAATAAGTACAATTAACCTGATTTTCTGATAAGAAAAAATATTAAAGCCATTTTTTTCTATATTTTAGTGTAACTCATCTAAAATACTTGATTAAATATCTTCTGGAAAGGAAAACAACAAGAGGAAGCTGAACTGGGCCTTTTCTTTTTTCTTTCAGATGCAGAAAAGGCAGACTGCACTTAGTGATGGGAGATACATGTTACCGACAAACTAACCAGCACAGCATGATTGATACGTTTGTAGTAGTCTGACAAAGGACCTTGGCCTATTACCCTGGTGAACTATGAAGATGAGGTCAGTTGATTGCATATGTTGTTCATAATCCATGTTCACATGAGTTGGAAGAGAGTCTATATTTATTGGGTTCTATATTCTCAGGCCCCTGGTGACCTTCAATCATTAAAGCAAATATGGGAAATAATAGGGATTACATCATTCATTTATTGTATAAATAATTATTGAGCACCAATTAACTGCCAGGAAATATCCTAGTCATTAGGGATACAGCAGTGAACAAAACAATCAAGACTTCTAATGTAGTGAGGGGAAAAAACAATGCATAATAAGTATAATCCAATCATTCCAGAAATAAGATAGGGAAGGATGCTATGTGGAGAATGAAAACAAGGTGCTTTAGGTTGGGTAGCCAAGTAGACCTGTCTCAGCAAGTCACTTTGACAATGAGATATGAGTGATATGGAAGAGCCAGGACTGCAGTCATCAGGTGAAAATCATTATCAAGGAAACAATTAGGTAAATGTGACAGGCGTGAAGACTGACAAGACAGCAAGCCACTGAAGGTGCAAGAAAATTAAGCCAACAATCTTATATGGAATGAAGGATATTTCCATTTTTCTCATTGTTACATGGAAAGTGTTGGATGAGACAATTTTCAAGGATTATTTTCTTTCTTTCTTTCTTTTTTTTTTTTTTTTTTGTGGTGGTGGGGATTGAACCCAGAGCCTTGTGCATTCAAGGTAAACTCTCTACAAACTGAGCTATATCCCCAGCCCTCAAGGACTATTTTCTACTAAAAAAAAAGGATTCCAAAATTTCTAAGGTCACAATGGTTATGTGAATTCCAGTTGCCTCTTTAGGACACATTAAGTCTTTAAAGTCTTTCAGTAGAAATGGCCCATGGCCTGCACTTCAGAAGTTGCTATAATGTTCTGTGGGTAGAAAAACTGAAAGCATCACCTTTCCATGAATGTGAGAGATCCAGGCAAACAAGTTTGTATTATGCCTTAATAAGACTTTCATTGGAAAGATGAAAATGGAAGAAGTATAAATTTTTAATACATAAAAAGTAAACCTTATTTTCCATCATTGTGGTCTAGAACTTTAATTATAAATATTAGAATTTTTGTGAAAACAAATCAGGTAATTAATTTCTATATCATGAAAGATGCTAACAGAGTATGATAAATATAATGTATTTGTTTACATTGGATATAACATGAGTATTTCTATATAGAAATTCTGGGTATGAATTGACATATGAACTCACTTATACAAATCAGCTACAAAAAGAGCTTAAGTATGCTTTAAATATTTATCATTTTAAAAGAAAAATAAAGTTTAGTGAAAGAGACATGAAATACCAATGCTGGAATCAGGAATAATAACAGCATTATAGGATGATCTGAATAATGTCAGGATTTTTGGCATGTTTTTAAGATACTATTTCCAATAGTTAAAACCAAACAATGATAAAAACAAACCATCAAATAATATCCCTACTCAGTGTCTTCTTCTTGACTATAGATTAAGAATAGTTTCAGCTAAACAAGGTAAAATATGTACATTTCTCTACAGAAATTTTGAATTGAAATTAACATTTTTATTTCCACTTGTGCAAATCAGTTATAAAATGATTTACTACTTACTAATAAATGCAAATACTACATGTTATAGATACTGGAGTATTATACACACACACACACATACATTCATACATATGCACATTATGTATTAACATATTTATACACATATATATAAAACACACTCCAGTATCTAGAGTGGAGTGACCCTTTAGATAACATGAATATTGTTACCTATATTATATATGTGTGTGTATATATACACATATATAATACCTATATAATATAGGTAACAATATTTCTGTCATCCTTGAAATAGATAATTATTAATAAAAATACATTCAGTCAAGATGATGATAAATTCTATGGAGAAAAATAAAGGAGGAAGGATATGGAGTGTGGGAGAGGGGAGTGTGCAATTTTATAAGATGTACTTAGGAAATTCCTCTCTGATGAGCTGATATTCAAACAGAGACCTGAGGGAAGCTAGGGAAAGCATATTCAGATGGAGAGGATTGTCAGGGAAATGTACCTGAGGTAAGGCTGGACTGCAAGGAAGCGCCTTGTGGCTGGTACGAGTTGAGCAAGTGAGATCAGAGGGAGTGTGTGTGTGTGTGTGTGTGTGCGCGCGCGAGTGCACACACATGCTGGGGGGATTTAACCTACTGAGCTATACATTCCCAACCATTCTTATTTTTTATTTGAGAAAGGGCCTTACTATACTGCTGAGGCTGGCCTTGAACTTGCCTTCCTCTGGCTCCAGGGTTGCTGGGATTAAAGGTGCTCACCCCTGCAGCTGACATGTTGGTGGGTTTTAAGAAGAGGAATAACATGGACTGAGTTATATCCCAGCAGGATCCCACTCTGGCTACCATGTTGAAGGTAGAGTCACAAGTGTGGAGGTGAACATAGCAGTCAGGAATTATTTTAATAATTTGTTTCAGAGATAACTGTCATTGACTGGGCTGGAAGAAGCAGGTGGAAAGACAGTGAAAATAGCCAAAGGAATAGTTAAAGTTTTATTAGATTTTGCTGATAGGTTATATATAGTGTGGAAAAAAAAAAGAAAAAAGAAATCAAAGCTCAGTCGCAGAGCACTTATCTAGCATGTGTGAGGCACTGGGTTTGATTCATAGCACCACATAAAAATAAACAAATAAAATAAAGGCATGCTGTCCATACACAACTATAAAAATGATTTTTTAAAAAAGGTATTTAGCCTCAGCAATGGAAAAATAGTACTATTTAAAAATTTTTGTTTGTTCTTTTTAGATATACATGAAAGTAGATTATATTTTAACATGTTTATGCAAACACAGAATGCATCTTATTCTAATTAGGATCCCAGTCTAGTGGTTGTACATGATGTGGAGATTCATTATGGTGTATAAATTATTTGTAGTTAGGAAAGTCATGTCAGATTCTTTCCACTATCTTTCCTGTTTCTATCCCCCCACCCTCTTTCCTTCATTCTCTTAGGCCCTAAGCAATTTAGTGAGACCCTGTCTCCAAATAAAATATAAAAAAGGGCTGGGGAAGTGGCTCAGTGGATACATGTCCTGGGGTTCAATCCTCAGGACAAAAATAAATATAAAAACCATAATAGTCGGGCTGGGGGAGGGGCTCAGTGGCATAGTGCTTGCCTAGCACGTGTGAGGCACTGGGTTTGATCCTTAGCATCACATAAAAATAAACAAATAAAATAAAGGTATTGCATCCATCTACAACTACAAAACAATAAAAAACGTAATAGTTGTTATCATAGTATTTTTAAGTGAGGTGGGAGCTCTGGAGTGGTGTAGGTTTGGAAATTGTAAATCCAGAGTTTGTTTAGGGAAGGTTCATTTTGAGACATCTATTAGATCTACAATTGGGATGCAAAAATACAGTGTATAAATGTTTGTTTTTCTTGTGTATAAAATATACATATCTCTGTAAGAATTCCAAGTTAGAATGGACATGATGACTCTCCCTTGTGTTTGGAGCTGGAGAAACATATTTGTGAATTTTTATTTAATGGATTACCAGCAAAAACAAGATCTCAGACAGTAGGGAAAAGTCTGAGGACCAAGTTGGGAAAATTAGAAGGAACCAGAAAAAAAGACACCAAGGAACAGCTAGAACACAGGAAAATTAAAAAGAAATGGTTCTGAAAACCAAGGGAAGTGATGAGCTAATCACACATAAGGATATTTTAAAATCTATTTTCAATAACCAATATTAGCTAGTTGCATAAGTGGACTCAACAATTTTTTGAGGTTGCATTTTACAGAACACTGAGAATAATAAGCTTTATAGCAACTGCCTTCAATAGACCTTGGACAGGAAAAACAATTTTTCTTATTAGTGAGGTTGTTTGTTTTGGGAAAGAAGACCATTTTTTTTAATCATATTTGGGTTACAGTGTAAGTAATTGGCATTGTCCTCATAGTAACCCAAATGACAATGTGCATTAAACATCTATTCATACATTTTAGCTCACTATGACTTTTTATTATGTTACATTGATTTCTGCCTTCATTTTATATGAGTTACTCTTCATAGGAAATATGAGTAATATTTCTCTGAAGGTAATGTTCATTACTTTATGACACATTTCTTTTTATTGTTATGAATTATATGGAATATTACTCCACATAAACAAAGTGGAATTCTCTTGAATATAATCCCTTAAAAATCACCTTAGTCTAAGTATGAAACAGAATATTTACTTCTCAGAAATAATTCTGTGTAAATAATTTTGCCCATATATTTTATTCTGTCTTTAATCTCCTAGTCCCCAGAACTCTCTGTAATCAAATTTGTTATATATTTTTTTCCTCTGTTCATCATCCCACACTATCCTTGATATATAGGTAGTCAACCAAAAACTATAATCCATTAGAAGATTTTTTTCTGAGCTTTTGTATTTGGATGAGCAAAGCACAATAGCAGACCTAGAAACCCTGTTTTGAAGCCTGTCTGATGCACAAAGACTGAAGGTAAATGGAAAATAATTAATACAACAAGCTCACATGCCAAGCAGAAATACTAATTGGAAATATCCACAAGAAAAAAAACGAGGGTGTGCATATACTCAACAGGATTACAAGAGTGAGTGACTCTACCTTTGTGACTTTTACCTGAAGTTTTCTCAGTATGAGAAATTTTTAGTTAATGCAACCAAATTCATGCTCATGCAAAACAAAACAAAGACTCAGGCATATAGTGCACAATAAGATGTAGTAATCCTGGTCAAAATATGATTGGTAACTGCATTTATCAAAAGGTACACTGTAAGGAAATAAGAGTTTTCCCAGTGTGAAATCAATGCATTTAATAACTATAATCTGGCAAACCAGGACATGGAACATGGCGGCGAGAGGGGAGGCAGCACTTTCAGTACCTCCTCAACAACGGGGTCAGAGAGACGCATGGATACGCTTAGATTCTACCTGCTGAGAAACTCCTAGCAAAATTCCACTAAAGAGAGACCGGCCGGGAATTGGAAGGATTTTTGGAGGTGACAGTCTGCGCTAGACGAGTGAATCTCCGCCATGCAGCGCAGAGGTCCAGATGTGCCAGCCGCTGCCCGCGCGACTCGGCGACTGTTGGCTGCCTGCACGCGACCCCCGCGTCAGGGCGGATAGCCTCCGAGGCGCAGCACAGCAGGAGAGGTGCAGGGACTCTAGGAAGAGGTCTCTCGCCAAGCCTTCATGAAATAGCAAACTGGGAGCTGAAACCAACCAGAGACAGACCATTCCCACCCCTCCCTTCGGACACTCCGGCAAGGAGCCTGGGGCC
>NW_025999924.1:3198707-3237777 GCF_001458135.2 Marmota marmota marmota | reverse complement strand
GGGGAGGGGAGGGGAGGGGGGATAGTAGAGGATAGGAAAGGTAGCAGAACATGACAGTCACTAGTATGGCAATATGTAAATCAATGGATGTGTAATTGATGTGATTCTGCAATCTGTATATGGGCTAAAAATGGGAGTTCATAACCCACTTGAAGCAAAGTGTGAAAGATGATATATCAAGAACTATGTAATGTTTTGAACAACCAACAATAAAAAAAAAAAGGAAAAAAAAATCTGGCAAACCAATTCCATGTAAGTATAATGCAGTTTTAAAACCTGCTAAAGAATCACTTAATCACATTATTATTTCACTATTATTTTTAACATGGATTTTTGTTTGTAATACTTTTTAAAAGATGTTGGCTAAAGGTATTACTAACATTTAGTAAGTATTTTCAAAAACCATAGCATAAAGACTGTAAATATAGTTCCTTTTTGCAAAGCTATTAGACTACACAGATTGATTCTCAAAGATGTCTTTCACTATATGTTCTCACACAGAATAGGATGAAGGTCAAAGGAGAACAACAACCAGTGTGTAAATTGAATTCTACATTAGCATCCATGACTGGCTGGCACGTTTAGGTAGAGCTTGGTCCTACTGAGACCTAAATCCCAGGCTTGGTTCTGATATGTGTCAAATAGACTCATTCTCTTTCATGCTTCCAACCTGAACTCTAACTATCACCAGCTGACTCATGGCTTAGCTGGTCTCAGTGGGAACCAGGCCAGAGATTTTTCAAGGATCAACACAAAGCTTTAACTATTTCTGGAAAAACAACTTTAAAGGATGCAATCTCCCTATGGCAGACCATTAATCACCTTCTCTGACAAATGAGGTGATTTATTACCTAACAGCTATAAGAAGTTGTGAAAAGATATTAAAATGTGAGACAAAGACCTAAGTTCCAGTCCTAATTCTAGAGCTCTGAAACTTGTGACCTAAAATATACAAACTAGACTCTACTTATTAATGTCTTCATTCATTCATTATTTCATAATAATACTTTTCCAGCCTAGCCCTGAATATTGAGTATCAAATAAGATGTGAATAAATAGTGCTTTGTGTCTTAGCTTCCAGAGCTTAGTTGATGCTTTCTTAACAAATATTCACTGAATAAATTGTCAGAACTTCGAAGATAGAAGCAAACTATTTCAATGTAATTTATTTACATTAGATGAACATTTCTAGACGTTGAAAGTGCCCAATATGTTTGAAAATATAGATCTTGCTATATAAAGATTATAACATTTATTAAAATTGTGTAGAATCAAACATAACATCTCTTATAAGTTCTAGAAAAATTTAGTGTAATACAAGTACGCTTATGCCAATAAAGATAACCTATCTTCTAAATTCAATCTGTTAACTAAACATTAATATAATGATACATGGTTTTATAAAATATGTAATCAGTTTTTTAAAAATGTGGAAAATTGGAGAACAAATATTATTAGATATAGTTCCAATAAAAACATTAATTGTCATTTCCATAAAGATTATTTTCCAATATGATCTTGGAAATGAAAAGCTTTATTGTCAAGCCAATTATAGGAATACTTGTCTCTGCTTAAAATATGTACATATTGGTTTTTTTAAAGGGCATATGTTTGTATGGCAATTAAATGCCATTCAAACAATTGATTATTTAATTTAGATTACCTGGAAATCTTTCGAAATGATACTTGACTCAGGAGTAGATTTTCTTTTTTTAGAATAAAGCAGATAGACATCAAGATCTGTCACTCCACTCCCTGATCCCTGGCACTCACAGCTTCCTCACCTTGAATGTGAGCATGAACTTTAACTTGCTTCTAACACAGATGATGTGGTAAAACTGGTAGCCTGTCACTTTCAAATTCATGTCATGTTTATAAAAGCCAGTCTTGCTTTCAAACTTGCTTTCTCCTTCCCTGGTTGGATTCAAAGAAGCAAAGTACCATGTTGTAAAGAATCTGTGGAGAAGTCAAGGCAGCAGTGAACTGAAGGTGGCCTCCAAGAGCTAATAGTGACCTCTGGCCACCAGCCACCAAGAAGCTGGATCTTTGGTCTGACAACTGCAAGGAAATTAATCCTGTGATTAACTTGAGTTAGCTCAGAAGTGAATCCATCACCAGTTGAACCTCCAGATGAAAAACGGAGCCCTTAATGATACTTTGCAGTTTTGAGGAGGAACAGCCAACCCACACACGGGCTCCTGACCCCCAGAAATGTGTGTTGCTTTAAGCCACTAAATATTGGAATATTTGAAGAAGTAAAATCATTCTGATAAAAGTACCACAGGATGACTCAAAAACATACATACTTTCATATAGAATACAGATGCATAAACATTAGCAAACTGGCATTTTGGGTGGAGGACGGTTGAATTATGTAAAACCACCGTCACCACCACCACCTAAAAACTGGTTGAATTCAAATTAAAAATATTTCTCTCTAATTGTCTACATATGGATCCATTCAGCAAACTCCTTTCAGAGCTGGCTGGTAGTGTCGACAGCCTGTTCAGTCTATATCCACGAGACAACTAATTGCCAAGGCCAATCTATGAGTTTCAGCCTGTCTTTAAGATGTGCATTTAGAATAAAGCTATAAACATATTCTTGATTCTGGAGCAGAACTCTGTTACATAGTTTTGCCTTCTCTCCTCCAACTCTAGTTATTCCTAGGGACCAATTAAAATCTGCACCATGCAATCTGCATGGATTTTCTAGGAGGCTTTTTCTTTCAATTAAATGTGCCAGGCTTTGATTATCAAACTAATTGGATTAACTATAGCTGTACCTACAAATGCTCTTCTTCATTTAGCTAACTACTATGCTCTCTTAAATTTAGGTCTGATTCTTACACTCTGAAAGCCATATCTGACATTGTTCCATCTGGTCAGATTTAGATATTTAAATTTTTATTTTAAAAATAATTTATTTTTTATTAACATGTATAAATTATATGTATTGATGGGTTCTGGTATCATATTTCAACACATACATATAATGTACACTAACCAAATTCAGCCTCCCTTTATCCATCCACCGCACCCCACATCTGGGCCCTTCCCAATCTCTAGTAATTACCATTCTTTGTGCAGGTTACCTTTTTAGCATATATATATATGTGTGTGTGTGTGTGTGTGTGTGTGTGTGTGTGTGTGTGTATTATGTGGTTCTTGTTCTTGTTTTTATGACTTATTTCACTTAACACAATGTTTCCAATTCCTTCCAAGTTGTTATAAATGAGAGGGTTTTATTTGTTTTTATAGCTAAATAATAGTCCATTGTATCTACTGATCAACAGATATGTCTTGACATGTAGACCTGTATAACTAAGATATGTATATTTTAGCTAAGTGAAGAGTACCACAATAAACATGGGTTGTACAAGTACCTATTTGCTATGCTGACTTCATTTCTTATAGAGATAAGCCCAGAAGTGGGATGGTGGGATCATATGGTATATCTATTTCTACTTTTTCCTAAAATGGCTATATTATTCTAGATTCCCCAACAGTATATGAGAGTTCTTGTTCTCCATATACTTTCCATCATTTGTTATTTTTGTTGTTTTTTATAATAGTCACAATAAGTGGGACAGAGTAATATCCCATATTAAATAATATCAAGATAACCAAGAAACAATCTCATGTATTTTCCTGATAATTACCTTTTTATCCCTAAGAACCCCATGCAAAAGAGTGGATCTGGTAATCATGCATTTACCACTCTTGAAGGAGAGACTTTGCTTATTTTCCTTCTGTTCTCAGTCCAATCCTTGCCACATAGTGGACATTTAATGAACATTGGGAACTTTTTATTTTTTAAAAAATGATTTGACCCATATGTGGACACTCTTTTTTACCATGAATATACAGATAATAATCAAGCAAGCGTTAATTTATAAATATGAAGTGTTTTGGTCTGTTAGTGATAGAATAGGTGCTTTCTTATAACATTGCACTAGTATAAAGGAAGCATATTATATCTTTATTTATCTTATGCTAATGGTAAATTTTAATCAACATTCTCTGATTTAACAAAAGATACAAGTAAGAGTTAATGTGCTGAGATATATAAAATTGCCTACCTCATAGTGTTGGTGTGAGCATTAAATAAGGTATGAATGTGTAGTACTAAGAACAATGCCTGTCACATAAAACCTCCTCACTAAGAGTTAACTGCTTCTAATAGCTAATCACATGCATTCCCCACTGGTGTCAACATTTCTAAGTGGAAAGTATATCAAGGGTAAAAGTCGTCATTATTAGAGTTACTAAAGATATAACATGTCCCATGTTCAAAATAATTTAGATGCCAAATCATATACCTTATTGAAATGTAATGATAACTTATTTTTAAAGAGGCAAAGGCCATAATGACCATTCATACAGTGATTTCAATCTCATTAAACATAATAAGGCTAAACTTTAAAAATCAAAAGTTAAGGTTTTTGAGAAATTCAACAAAAGGAAAAATATATTCAGGAAGTACATTACCAGATATCTGATATTGATTCCTAGAAAAAAAACATTAGTTATTAACTACATCACAGATAGTATTCTAAAGAGTATGCAGTAAAGACTGGAGATAATAAGTCATGTTGAACACAATGCCAAAAAATTTTTTAAAGAGTTTCAACTTTGAAGAGGCTATAAGATACATGATTCTGACAGACTTCTAAGACAGCCTCACAGATAAAGTTGTGAAATGTGCTGTGGATGATAGTGCTCTTGGGTAGATTAATTGCTGGTTGTCAGTTAAATACTATAGTCAGACAGTATTGATTAATAGCTTGAGATCAATCTAGAAACTAGCTCAAAGGAAGTTCAAGATTCCAGTTCTGTATTTTTATAAATAACCTTGGTGAAGATACAGAAGGCTAGTTTATAAATTTTGTGGATAATAGATGGCATGTTACAGAATAAAAATTATTTTGATGTGTTGAATAGAAGAAACAAAAAAATGAAATTTAATATGTATACTTATTAAATTCTATATTTAATTAAAAGAAAAACTTTAAATTATAAATGAGATGTGTCTTTAAGCAGACTTTTTTTTGTGGGGGAGAAGGGTGGTCTTCTGACTTCTGCATGATCAAAATCACATATATGCAACCAAATGGCCATCCTGGGTGGCATTCAATATTGCTTGCTGATTGTATCTAATGCATCATGTTTATTTCTATTTTTTAATATTAGCAAAGTATGGTGAGCCCAAAGATCAAAACTCAAACTTTGGAAGGATACTAAAAACTATGCACACTGGTGTCTGGTGTTTGCTGGCTCTAAAAGCATGTTTGCTGAATGGATAGTTAACGGGTGAATAAAGGGGGGGAAGGAAAAATGAAGGAGGAGAGAACACGGAACAGTTGAAGAAATTGAAAATGGTTATCTTGAAGAAGGAAATTATCAGGGACAGGAAGTTGCTATTCTTTTATATCTTCACAAGAATTGACAGGCCTATTATTCCAGAAAAGAAAATTGGGGCCACTTGTTGGACATTACCAAGAGGTAGATGAGTTGGATGCAATATAAGACCACATGGCATTAGCTGTGTTCTTAACAGTGAACCAGGATGCCCTGTGAAACAATGAGTCATGTCAAGTATTCAGAGAGAGAGGTGCACGAGGCTTCAATGCAGAAACAGGAGAGGTGAGTAGATCCAGAGAGGCAACAGGAAAAGCAATGGATTCTGCCTTCAAAGAGATTCCTGTTCAACAGGAAGACTTACTCCTCGCAAACAGTTACAGAAAAAAACACATTGAGGTATAGGAGCATATAAAAGAAGAGGCTTCTGTTTGCATAGAGGTGATAACATATAAACTTGAAATGAGTAGAGTTTTGTTTGATGACCCTTCTGCAATTGAGAGTGTTAGAACAGCAATTTCCCCTGCCTAAAATTATTCTCCTTGATGTTCTTTTCCTTGCTTTGCAACACACTTATTCTCTCAATTCCTAGCCTTTTCTTATTTTCTATCTCTGCTGTACTTTTAAGGCTTCTTTCAACACCTAGGCCTCCTTTGGTTTCTCTCTAATCCCAAACCTAGGAGGTGAAACTAATTTATAAACATATAATTTAACTATATTGAATAGCATTCTTCATACTTCTACTAGGACATAAACTGGCAACCAAACAAAACACATTGCAGAGTGGCCAGAAAATACCCACGGAGTTATATTCATATATACTAAAAGAAACTATGCATAGTTTCATGCTTTAAAAAAACATACATGAATGAGAACATTAACAAAGAATGTGGTCCAGACCCATTAACTAGAAATCTTGAAACTTAGAATTTTTTTTTCCTTCACTTGGTTTGAGTTGAGTGCTGCTTCTTGAATGCAGGTAGGGATACTAATTAGTGTGAAGGAACATAAATCTGGAGAGGAAGGTAAATGAAGACCATATGGAAATAGGAATTTAACCAAAACAAAATTTCTTTTTGATGATATACATGGCTTAAAAAGTTTCAAAACAAGAAGGCAAGCTAGTGGATGGGGGAATAGTCTATTCTTCTCCTGTTGAAGTAAAGCTGCCAAGATGAAACATTTATTACTAAGGAATGTGACTGTCTAGTTATTCACTGCTTGAAAATGAAGTTTATACTTCTCATGTGCTAATTTCATAAACTGGCTTGATTAATGAATTTAATTGTAAATGTAATGAACTAATTTCTTGAATTGTATTTTATTTTGTTTATATGCTTATAATAAAAGTAAACTTTCAGACTGAATAGTAGATTTGAAGCAGTTGACAAAGCTGTTAAGCTATGGGACATGAGCAGAGCACATGGTTAGAGACAGTGTGGATCTCACCAAAGCAAACCTGTGAAGAGCTCTGAGCTGAATTTCCTAGGCTGATGTAGATCTTAAGTTGACCTGTAAGTTCATCCAGGGAACTCCTTAAAAAGCTCCAAGGCCATATTTTAAAAATGAAAAGACTGAAATAAAATTCTCCTCCCAGGATAATTCTTCAGATACACAGGATCTGATGGAGAATGAGTTTAATATATTTTCAACTTTTAAGGGAGGAAATAATGGAAGTAGCCTATTGGTTACCTTCTCTAGCCCTTAAAACTCTATTTTGTTCTACAATACCTGAATTAGAACAAATATAGGATTGACACGGGGGCTATAAGTCTTCTTCCTGGAACTATGTATGATTTCAGTCTCAATCCCTTTTTTTTTTCTTTTTCCTTAAAATATTTTACGGCTCCCAAAAGTCAAGGTTTTAAAATACCCCATCTCTAAATAATAAATCAAGTATTATTTTTGCAATTACTCTTCCCAATCAGGGCAGAGTTAAGTCCATTAATTTAGTGGACATTAATATATTTGACTGTATCATATATATGGATATATATCAAATATATATAATTTATATATATCAAAATCAAGATCAAAATTATATATATATGTGTTTATATATACATGTAGGTATATACATGTAGGTATACATGCATATACATATGTGTATGTTTACCTACATGTATATTAATTTTTATTTTATTTTATTTGCAAATGTAGTCATTTTATATGTACTCATGTAAAAATTAATCTCTTTATAAAACTCTTATTATATGTGTGTGTGTGTGTGTGGGGGGGGGTTCCTGAAAAGACTGTATGCATCAAGCTGATTCTTGAAAAGACAGAGTTTACACATGAAAGAAAAAGCCTTTCAGCTGAAGAGATTGGTCGACAAACATGGGGAGCAGGTCTTTAGGAGGATGCTCTGAAAATTCCAAAGCACAAAGGAGAATTACGCATTCCAATTGCTATCTCCCAGCCCCAAAATAGCTAGCCCTTCTAGAAATGGTGAAAGGTCTTCTTTCTAGGGCAGCACCAGCCTTCTGGAGCCTTTCTTAAATGCTGTGGGACTCAGAAGTTTGGAGGTGGCATCCAATCTCCTATATAATTACTCTAAAGTAGAATATAGAGAATTTGTACCTGGAACATCTTGTACTACATACATAATACCTTAAATTCAAATTATTTTCTTCAGATTCAAAGTCCTGACACAGCTCAAATTAATTCAGTGGTTTTGATTGCTAGCACTAAGGCAGAGGAAAACATTACAATTTGAGAAGATACTTCCACAATTACTGATATGTCTCTAAACTAATGTGTCATTTGCTCTTCACACTTTAAGTTGGAAAGTTATGATTTCCTGTCTCTTCAATTAAGGGTAGAACTCTGGGTAATGTCTCCAGAGTAAACATGATGATATTGAGAAAGGAAAATCATAGTATCAAATAGCTTTTGGGATTCTTTAGTAAAATACTATATCCGTCTACATTTGAAAAACTCACTGGAGAATCCTTTCTGAATTTAACAAATGTTTTCAACTGGTATTGACAGTAGACTTTCTACTATGTATGAGGACTCTAAATGATTTTACAGATATTATCTAAATCTGCACATGTATATGAAGTGAATATTGTTGTACTCATTTGGTTGGTTGGGAAACAAAATTCCCAAGGAAAATAACTTGCTGAAAGTCCCCTAACTTGCATATAATAAATTAAAGATTTAAACTGTTTCTTTTCATATTGTAATTAAATGAATGTAGATACATGGTCCTTCCCTAAATATATTTTCAAGCTAGATGCAAAAAAAATAAAAAAATTAAAAATAAAGGGAGAGACACATACGAAAAAGAGTAGATAATAATTTTTCCTATCTTATAATGCTGTGGTCTTATATGCAAATTAGTTTAAAGTGGCTGATCCCAAACTTCAGCACTACAGAACTCCTCTGAGGGACTGAAGTGCTATCAAGCTTAAGAAAACACTTAAAAATCTCCTTGATTATGGAAGCTGAGGCTGTATTATAATCTAGGCAGGCAAAATATCAGCAATAACAAAAAAGGTAAAACATTTTGCATAAAGAAGTAAAAGGAGCTAGGCATGGTGGTACATGCCTGTAATCCTAGTGACTTAGGAGGCTGACCCAGAAGGATCTCAAGTTCAAGGCCAGCTTTAGTAATTTAGGGAGCCTCTAAGTAACTTAGTGAGACCCTGTCTCAAAAAATAAAAAGATCTGGGCTGGGCACAGTGTCAGACACCTGTAATTCCAGCAGCTCAGGAAGCTGAGGCAGGAGAATTGAAAGTTCAAAGCCAGCCTCAGCAACAGCAAGGTGCTAAGCAACTCAGTGAGACCCTGTTTCTAAATAAAATACAAAATAAGGATGGGGATCTGGGGATATAGCTCAGTGGGAAATCATCCCTGAGTTCAATCCCCAATACAAAAAAAAAAAAAAAAAAAAAAAAAAACAGAACAAAGGAGGAAGAAGAGAAGGAAAAGAAAAAGTAGTAATTTGACCATGGGAGAAGAGATGGGAAAGGAAGTGTGAAGGCCCCATGTCTAGAATGTACTTGATCATGGAAGGCCAGACAAATGGCTTAGAACTCATTGCATCATGCAAATTTCAGTTAATTTCTTCTTGTGCTATAGTTAGCAACCCCCTTCCCCACACACACCCCTAGAACTTTCAGTAAAATTCTGTTACTCACAATAACTGCTGTGGGTGGTGTTTTGGATAACAACTGAGAAGATATGGAGTCCCAAGTCTAGATAGTAGCAGATCTTTGATTAGATCTAGAATATAGAGCACAGTGAGAAGTGCCATCTGAACAGCACAGGATATGTCCTAGAGCAAGGCAGAGGAGGGAGCAACCATGGGCAGGAAAGAGAATAAAGAAAATAACACAAAGGAAGCAGCACTTCATGTAGGTTTTGGGAAAGAGGCAGCATTTGAACGAGAGTGATGTAAGAGATTTTGATTCAGTGTGAACCTGGCATGGAAGATGGAATTTCAATCTGTGTTCAGGAAATACAGAAGGACTCAGAAGAAGTCAGACACATATTTTAAAGCAATAGAAGGTTTAGGTACAAAAAAGGTTGCAGAGAGAAGGTTTTCGAAGGAAGGAAGGAAGGAAGGAAGGAAGGGAGGAAGGAAGGGGAAAGGAAAGGAAGGGAAAGGGAAAGGGAAAGGAAAGGAAAGGAAGACACCTTATATTTATTCCACAGTAAACAGAGTCTTTGGAAGTTTCAATAGAGCAAAATAATCCAGTGGTTGTTGGTAGGGGTCTGGAGCTAAGTAGGAGTTATAAATAAAGTCTGGAAATGAATATGAGGACTCTGATTTTAAACAAGCTGAGTCTGAATGTCTGGCAGGTGATAAATACCAAGCCTTGGGTACACAAGATTAAAACTTGGGAAAGCCTTCAGGATGAAAGATAATGATTGGAGAGTGACTGTCAAGGGCTAAACTGATGACTGAATCTGAGGAGGTGGATAGGATTTCCCAAGGAGAGTAAGAGAGATGGGAAAATGTCAGAGAACAGGATTCAGGCATGGCTTGGGGAGAAAAGTAAAGAAAGAAGTGGAAACTCAAGGCCACCTAAGTCAGAAAACAAGGAGAGCTTTTCAGGAAGGATGAATTGATTTAATGTGTCATGGAGGACAGAGACAAAAGAAGAAGAAATCAAAGGAGCATACTTTCTCATATGAAGAAAAAGGGATGATAGAAGATAAAGCCATTATGAATGATTTAGGAATGCACAACATATGGAGAAACTAATTGAAACCTTTAAGTTTAAAATGTGTGCAATCTGAGTCTTGTCAAGTTGGCTTTTAAATTTTCCCCATTTGTAATTTTTAAAAACCCTTACATCTGGAATGCATATTAGTAAATACTGAAATGGACACATAAAACAAAACAAAGAATAGAAAAAAATAAAAATAAAAATAACTTCAAAGTCACTAAAACCTCAAAGGGTGGTCTAGGAACCAGCAGATTCAGCATCATGGTTCTGATGGAAATGCAGAAATCCAGGTCCCATTCTGTACTTCCTGAATAATAATCTACATTTTAATGTGATTTTCGGGTGTGATTCTTCATTAAAGTTTGAGAAGTACTGCTGCAAAAATTACCATTTTGTCTACACATAAGCTTAAGACTATTTATGACCACCAATTGTTCAACACTATATTTATAGATTCCTGACTTTACATTGTGAAATAATAATCAGGCTGTGATACTGGATTTTGGTGTCTAGGTTTGCCACTCAATCACTGTAAGAAAATCTTACTCTCTAGCTCTCAGATTCATTGTAAAAGGAGAAGTCACATTCAGTTTTATAATTCTATTTCTTCTTATTTTTTATTTATTTTTTGGTACTGGGTATTGAACTCAGGGGCACTTAACCACTAAGCCACATCAGCAGACCTTTTTAAATATTTTATTTAGAGACAGGGTCTCATTGAGTTTCTTAGGGCCTTGCCAAATTGCTGAGGCTGGCTTTGAACTTGTGATGTCCCTGCCTTAGCCTTCCGAGCTGCAGAGATTACAGGTGTGTGCCATTGTACCCAGATATAATTCTACTATTGTAAACAAAATGCTTTTAAGGGAATGGCCCCCTTCTCTTTAGAATCTACAATATAGCAATGACATCATGATGAAGAGAGACATTAAGGATACATATTAAACAAAAGTAAAAATGCACAAAGCATGTATCTTGTAATGACAAAATAAAGGTAAAAATAAATTGGAAAGGACATTTTTAGAGTTCCAAATTTGAGGAGAAATTGTTATTACTTGCTCCTCTAAGTAGTTCAAGATTTTCTGGAGAGGCCACTTTTTAAATTTACATATTGTAAGTAAGGAAGCTTTGCAAATTTCTAAAGATGACAATAAATAGCACATAGAAATGCTCACTACCTGCCAGGTATATTTGACAATGTGCATCTCCTTTAATCCTCACAACAACCCTAAGAGGCAGATAGCACTGCTTTATCTACATTTACAAACATAAAAACTGAACTTAAAGAAGTTAGAAATTTGCACATGATCATGCAGTTTATAAGAGGCAGAACCCATAATCCAATCCAGGTCTGTCTGACTTGAAGAGTAGAATCTGTAAGTATGATGTTATCAAAGGAATGATTATGGGTGGAAAGAAAGTAAAATAAATAATATTAGCTATATCTGTAAGCACCTTCTATACCAAGCATCATTTTAAAAGCTCACTGATTACCCCTGTTTTCTAGGTGGGCGTGTTATTTAGCTCCAGCTGCCATAACAAGATACCATAGACTGGCTGGCTTAAACAAGAGACATTTTTTTCTTGGGTGCCAGCATGGGCAGGTTCTAATGAGGACTTACTTATTTCTATTTCAGAGTACAGATGGCCACCATCTTATTGCATCCTCACAAGACCTTGCCTGGGTGAAAATAAGTGCAAAGAGAGATGGTCTCCCTACCCCTTCTTAAAAAACCACCAATCATATTGGATTAAGACCCTGTTTTTATGATCCTGTTCAACCATATTATCTCCTAAAGAGTCCTTTTCCAAACAGTTTCACTAAGAATGGGGCTTTAGCATACAATTTTTTTAGGGAACACAATTCAGTCCATAGCAGTGAGGAATCCCTATATGAAAATAAATAAGTTCCTCAAGGTCACATAAAGTTTCAGTTTGAACCACAGAAGCCTGGCTCGAGAGACCATACTCAGCCCCTTCATTATGCTTCCTCTAAGAATCAATGAACTAAGGGCATTTTAAGCATGGCATAACCTTCTCCATTAATGGTTTCTCTGTAGTCAATACTTCATTACAATTTAGGTTTAACAAAATAATTTTATTCTACCCTAATTTTCTTCCAAATATCTGGTTCCTATTTATGAAATTGTAATAACATGCCTCTTCCTTTTCCAATACCAGTACAACTAACATATATAACAGGGAAGAAAAAAGGTTATACTGCATTGTCTGAGTGCTACTAGTTTCTAGGGACAGATTTACTGAATAGCACCCTTCGATTTCATCCAGGGTTTTATACCACCTGTTACTCTATACTATCTTTCACTTTATAACATTGCTCAGGGTCTGTCCACTCAGTTAAGTCTCTATAAGTAACAATTAAAGGTGAGATTAGAGACACTGACTCACATGCTGGCAGGGGCACTAGTGTTACCTGCTCATGGGTGAACAGTCAGTTGAGAAGATGGATTAAAGCAGCTTCCTATTTTTAAAGTCAGTTCCAGTTCTTTGTAGACTTTCTTCCCAATACAGCCTGGGAGAAAAGCAATTGATAACATTTTAAAAGAGAAACAGGCTGGGGATGTAGCTCAAAGTGGTAGAGCGTTTGCCTAGTGAGATCCTGGATTTATTTCCAGCATTGTCACAAAAAGATGGATAAAATGCAATTGAGTGAAGGATACCTTGCTGAGAGCCACGGCATGGATAAAATGCAATTGAGTGAAGGATACCTCTTCCTTACAAACAAAATATTTAATATAGAAGCATGGACAGCTAATAGTCAAATCTTTCACTCAAATGTTATTTCCTGTGGTCCCTCAACACACCCTTTGCTTCAGCAAGGCTGGTCACACCTCATTGTGCCCTGGCCACAAGTTCACAAATATCCTTCAAATTACATTCAAGCCATCTCTTCTACTGGAAATGTTTTTTCACCCCTACTATCTAAATTGCATCCTTTGGCCCAATTCAATTATCATGCCCTCTTGAATTTTTCTCTCAACCCTTCAAATTCTGCTTTAACTTTAATTACATACAACTCTATACTAGTATGTCAGTGGGAAGACTTCTAATGGTCACACATAACTGATTCTTCTTTTCTTCTTGGTGTGTGACAGAATTACATTTTCCTGGCCCCTTTACAGAAGGTAGAACCATAAGACTGGTTCCGGTCATTGGATTGTATATAGAGATGAAGTACTTCTTTACCTGGATGGGGCATTTAATTACCCATGTGAAACCATTCTTGACACTAAAAAAAGACAATGTTGCAAGCAGTAGCCTGGGTCTTCCATCAGCCTAGGTCTCAAAGGAAAGGTAGAATATCCTGATAAGGACAATGGGAATGCACAGTGAGCAAGAAATAAACCTTGTTGTTTAAGCCTCTAAAATTTATGAGTTTGTATGGTAGTTGGGATTATTAAAGAAGAACCTAGTCTATTCTAATTAATAGAGTATTTTCTGCTCTTCAAAATTATATATGTTATTTGGTTAAGGGGCTGCTTTTTAATTCCATACTCAACATACACTTATCAGAGTACCTACTGGGAGGTATTCAATGGCCTAGGCACTGAAAATACAGTGGTAAACAAAGCATATAAAGCCCCTTCCCTCACTGTGATCATAATCTAGTGAAGGAGATAAAAGTTTACCCAATAGTTACATAAATATATAGAAAGTTTAAACCAAAATAAGAGGAATAAAGAAAAAAATCCATCTGACCCATCTGGAGGACTGTGGTGAGGTGTCAGGGAAGGACTTTTTGGGAAAGCAACTTTGAGTAAAGTTATGAAGACTAATAATAAACTGGGTTGTCTGGCAGTATCGAGGCTCAAGGAGAGCAGAGGGTGTACCAGCATTGTGTCCCTAGGCAGTGAGGAGCATGGCTAACGTGTGAAGAAATGAAGGGATGCCGTAAGGTGGGCCTGGGTCATAGAGAATGTTCTGGGCCAAGCCAAGGAGTGTGGACTTACAGTAAAAGTAAATGGAATGGGGAAGCCAGGGAAGGATTTTAAGATGATCAGGAGAGGGTATCCTGGGAATCTCACTGTGACAGGATGAACAACTGTCTGGATCTGATGTTGAGACTCATGACAATAGTCCTTGGGTAAGATCAAAGAAGGTCTTGCTACTCACAAGAGGATCCAAAGACAAAGGGTGAGGCACAGCCCTTTGGGAGAAGTCCAGAAGAGAGACTGAGCATAGGATGAAGAGGCATTTTTTAAAAGAGAAGCCCCTTGGTAGCACCTTTCTGGGACAAAAGTTTAAAAAGGCAGCTAAAGAGTGGAGCGTACTTGTGCTGTGTAGGGCCTAAGCTTTATTGTGGAACTTCAGGAGGCAACAGATACAGCAGGCTTAGAGGTTGTTAGCAGTAAACCAAGCATCACTGATAGTATAGGCTTCTTTCCCATGGTCTCCATGAAGGAGAGGGGTATACAATATGATTAGAATTCAATTTCAAAGATTCTTTTTTTTTGGATACAACATAAAGATTGGACAACAGTTTTGCAAATTTGGATGCCCCTTAAGAGACTTTTTGCAGTGACCCAGGATAGAGATGAAGACAGATTAGACAAGATATTGGGGGTTGAAGGTGAGAGAAAACTACCCATTATTTAAAAAGTCTTGGTTTTGAATATGGCAGGGTAGAGTCAGAAGAAGGGAAATGTTAAAGCCTTCTCTCAGATTTTTGATTTCACAACTAGATTTCTAATGCTGCCTTTCACTGAAACTGGGAACACAGTGGGATAGAAGGAGGTGATTTTTGGCCGTACTCAGAGGTGCATTTGAGACATATGAACGGAGATTTCAAAAAGGCTGAGTGATGTTTAGTGCTGGAGCTCAGAGGGAAGACCGAATTGATGGTAAAATGTGTCAGTCTTGTAGGCACGTAGGAAATTGAACCTGGATATAGAAAGATGAGCTTTGAATAAAATAGGTAGACCTATGACTTGAGAGACTTCAACACTTAGGGGATATAACAGCTTTTTTTTTTTTTTTTTTTTTTTTTTTTTTTGCTTTAACAAGCCTCAATGCCTGTCTAATTCAGCATCTCGCCACTCTGCTAAGCAGTTTCTGTGTCTGGTTATTTTCTCCTGTGTATGGTTATGCTCCCTTGTTTCTTTCGATGCCTATTCATTTTCCATTATATACTAGATGTTATAGGTAATATATTGAAGCAATTTGGTGTCCTCCCCCCTACCACCCTGCACTTGACATTATTTGATTGTGTTTTTATCTAGTGAATGGATTATTTAAGTGTTAAGGTTCTGAGTTTGCTCCCTAAGAAGACATATTTTGGGTATATCCACAGACACCTGGCTTGAGATTGATACTGGTAGGGTTCTCTCTCCTAGATCACATTCAGCTGTTAAGCTCCACTAATTGATGGAGAATTGCTGCATTGTTTTCAACAAAGCTCGGAGGGCATCAATCCTTCTACAATCTAAAACAATCAAACTGTGTCTCCTTTGATGGCACAGTTCAGAAGTCAGTGTTCAGTATTTGTTGTGTCCTGGGCAGGGCTCCTCCCAGCTCTCCCCTGCAAACTAATATGCAATTTAGCCTCTATCTCAGCTTTCCTCTCAATTGCCTTTTACCACAGTTCCTACTATTCTTTTTTATTAATTTATTTATTTTAATTAGGTATATATGAAAGCAGAATGCATTTTGATTAATTGTACACAACTGCAGCACAACTTTTCATTTCTCTTATTATACACGATGTAGCATCACACCATATGTGCAGTTATACATGCATCTAGGGTAATGATGTCTATCTCATTCCACCTTGTTTCCTGCCCCATGCACCCTCTCCACCCTCCTTCCCCTTTGCCCAATCAGAGTTCCTCCATTTTTTTCCCATGCCTCCTTCCTCCCCTTTATGGATCAGCATCCACTTATCAGAGAGAACACTCAGCCTTTGGTTTTTAGGGATTGGCTTACTTTGGTTAGCATGATATTCTCCAGCTCCATCCATTTACCTGCAAATGTCATAATTTTATTCTCATTTAATGCTGAGTAATATTCCATTGTGTACATATAATACAGTTTCTTTATCCATTCAACTATTGAAGGGCTTCCACAGTTTAGCTATTGTGAATTGAGCTGCTATGAACATTGATGTGGCTGCGTTCTATAGTACGCTGATTTTAAGTCCTTTGGGTATAGACTGAGGAGTAGGATAACTGGGTCAAATGGTGGTTTCCTGAGGAATCTCCATACTGCTTTCCATAGTGGTATTTTATTGATTGTTTCAGATGAAGACAATTTCTATGGAAAGAGATGTGGAACTATTTGTTTTATGAACTGTTTCTTTCCCAAGGGGAAAAAAAATATAATCTAAAGCACTGGAGATGGAGGTGAAGATAATGGCAAGCCTCTCTCAGGGTGACTGGGAGACAGAGAAAGTAAACTTATTTGGAAGGAACGACAGGCAGGAGGCAGAACCTGCTGTGGAACCACCATTTCAGGAGCTTGGGCAAGGATGACAAGGGCCTCAATGTTTTCAGCAGGCTATTGCCAAGGCTGGGCCTCCATTCAATGGTTGAGGGGTGGGTGTAAGAAGGGAGCACCCCAACAGCTCTCCAGGAGCTTACTCTTATCACAAGTAAGGCAGGGGTGGGGAGAGCAGGATGAGAAATGCTGAAATATGCTCTTCCCAGAAAGAAATCCCTCTGGCTGGGAGATATGGGTGTCAGGAGAGGAGCTCTATATTTTTGGCAACACCAATCTAGAGCAGAAC
This sequence comes from Marmota marmota marmota, assembly GCF_001458135.2. NCBI lineage: Eukaryota > Metazoa > Chordata > Mammalia > Rodentia > Sciuridae > Marmota > Marmota marmota. Next base: position 3,220,498 of record NW_025999924.1, on the reverse strand, counting down.
CTCTACCTCATGATCTTGGAAAGGAGTGGGAATGAGAGGTATTAGCTCAAATACCACAGAATCCCACTTTTCTTACTGAATCTGCATAGATGTTTTTAAGTTGGTGTTTCTTCATTTGCTGGTTATCCTTAGGACCATTTCTACAGGCTTTAAATGACTGGGAGTTTTGCTTGTTTGTAGTTTTTAGCAGATTCAATGTAGAATGAACCCACAGAGCCCCCTAAGCAGTCGTGCCAAGTTGTTCCCTTCCCTGTCTAGACCTGGACTCCTTCCACATAACTCAGGCATTGGCCAAAAGGTTGCTAGCAGATGAGCTATCAGCAGAAGCTTAGTGTGCTCTGTGAGGTCTCCCTTTTGGCTGATGAAAACATTTTCATGAGCACTTAGATGAGTCTGAGCTAGTATCCTGGAGGATGGCAGGTCCAAATGAAGAGGAAGTCCAGCTGTCGCCTGTGTCCCAGACATCCAGAATGGGTCAAGACAGCACAGCTTTAGACAAACCAGGGGAATATTCCAGGGCAGGGATTCTAAAGCACTGGATTCTGCTGAGAGTTCAAGGAAGAGAAGGATTGAAAAATCCATTATGTTTAGAGATATTAAGCTTGTTGTTCATCTAAATAAGGACCAGTTTATCAGTGGCATGGGGACAAGAGACATAGTAGAATAGGTTCAGTCTGAGAGGGAACAAAGGAAATAGGGCCAATGAGAATAGTCATAACTGGAGAATTGTGGTTTTGCTAGAAGATGAGCAATGGTACAAGAATTAAAACAGGGGCTGTCATTGGAGAGCATTTTATGCCCCCTAGGGGACATTTATCAATGTCCAAAGAAATTTTGATGGGAGGGGCAGTATTCTCACAAGTAAAGGCCAGGAATACTTCTCAACCTTCTACAATGTGCAGAACATCCCCCAAATGAGTTACCCAGCCCTGGGAGTGGTGGTACATGCCTGCAGTCCCAACTATTTGCTAGTAGGAAGCTGAGGCAGGGGAATTACTTGATACCAAGGGTTTAAAGCCATCTCAAAATATAAAAAAAGAAGAGGAGGAGGAGAAGAATTACCCAACTCAAAATGTCAAAAGAAACACTAATGTAGAGGAAAAGGTAGGTGAGGGTGAGGTTTTGGTTCTGATTGTTTTAAACACATGGTACTTGAGTATGTTTTGATTCTCATGGCAAAGTGCCAATTAGGGAGGGAGAGGTTCAATGTACAGAAGAAAAAGATGTAGTTTTCTGTGGGGAAGAATTATTACTATCCATTTTTATAAATGAGGACACTAAGACCCTGAGAGGGAAACAGTTTTTCTCAGGAGGGAAAGTCAGTGAGAGGTGGAGTATTGATTCAGAGTTTGGCTGAGGTGACTAGGCCAAGTCCCTAGAGGGGCTCTTGGACCTTCTGCATCCTGCCAACAACAGCCATTGCATCAATGAACCCAGCCACTCTAATATCAAAAATACCTCTCACTCACCTTCTGAAAGCTCTGCACTTCCCTTTGACCCACATTTTCTTTTCTGAACCATGTTTTTAGCTTGTTATTAAGGCTGACTGTATCACAGTGAAGAGGACTTTCACCTACAGTTGAGGCCATTTGTGGCCATTTGGACTCTGCCATCTGGCAAGCATCATTTCCTCTTTGGGACCCATCTGCCCAAAGAGCTGCCCAGCCCCTGCACACACCTATTCTACCTTTCTTGAAAGGCCCCACAATCTCACTATAGCACAGAAGAATGGGCCAACTCACTTGAAGCTGAGCTCTTTCCTGGGTCTGGTTTAAGACTCGGATCCTTTGTTGTTCTACTTGCCCCCAACCCCTAAGGATGATGTTGCAGAATTTTAAACACTGCCACTTTATAGCATCCACAGATCTTAATCGCCCAGCAACAACTATGCAGTTAGTTGAGTGCCCTAGAAGCACTTATACTGTGCCCCAGGGACTATTATGTCAGGCTAAGGCAAGCAATAAAATGAACAGCAAACCAGGAAACGCAGGGAGGGAAGGTCACCTGGAGCCAAGTGACACATTACTATGCTGACATATCTGTGGAAGAAACTTTTAAAACCTATAACACAGGACACCTTCAGGCAGCTTCCTAAAGTATTCTGGGAGCTTCTGCTTTCCTCCCAAGGAGTTTGTCTGGACTCAGGAGACTAAAGGAGTGTTAACTTAATACTGTGGAGTAAACTATGGAAGTCACAAATCCACTTTCATGCCTTAACACATTCAGTACCTTTTAAATCTCTGTGGATAGATTTTGCAGACTCTCTTTCCCACTTTTTCCAGTTTGTAATGCTTTTCCAACTCAGGAAATTCCACTTTTAGTGAGGCATACTCCTGTTTCATCACGTTGCAGTTCTCTCTTTACTCTCTAGAGATGAAGGGAACCTTTAGTGCATTTGTAAGATAACCAACCCTTCAAGAACTTGAGAGCTTTCTTCTTTCCTCCCACCTTCCTTTCTTCTTCCTACCCATCTTTTCCCTCCAATCCTACTCTCCTTCCTCCCTCCATTTCTCCTTCTCTCTATTTAAACTTCTTTTCTCGGCAGTCTTCTTAGAATTTGAACCCAGATGAATTTGCTACAAAATCCCCCCCACACACACACAAAAATACAGACTAGTGGGACATGGTGGGGCATGCCTGTAATCCCAGCATCTCAGGAGGCTGAGGCAGGAAGATAGCAAACTCAAAGCCATTCTCAGTAAAGCTGAGGTGCTAAACAACTCAGTGAGACCCTGTCTCTTAAAAACAAAACAAAACAAAAACCAAAAAAGGAATAGGGATGTGGCTCAGTGGTTGAGTGCCCCTGAGTTCAATCCCCAGTACCAAAAAAAAAAAAAAAATACAGACTACATGAAGTACAAATAACCATAACCATTATAGGCTATGAAGATATGTTTTAAAAATTGATATAGGTGCTCTGATCTAATAAAATTTTAAAGTACAAAAATTTTCTGGAATATTATCAAACATATGTATTGAAAAGTAATATAGTTTCATGGTTGTTACTTTTGCATGTTTTCCTGTTGCATCTTTAGAAAATGCTTAGCTAATTCCACCAGTTTCAATGTAAGCAGTACTGCTTTACTGGAGCAGAATAAATGGTTGGAATGGCAATCTGCCACAAACATTTCTGCCACTCTGAAAGGAGTGTATCAGAACAAAGTATCATTTACTGTTGATTAAAATATTAAAAGATGAAGTAATAATATTTGAAACAAGTCCTTTTCATGAAAATCACTAAAAGTCTACCAGAAAAAAATATTGAAAACAATTTGGAGTACAGCCCACCCCTTTATTTGAGAACCTGAATTACTGTTTAGAGTTACTGCTGCTTTCCAAAGAGGCTAAGCTTAAAAGAGACAGGATCCAGTGAAGATATGCAATTCTTTAATCTTAGGGTATTTCATTTTTTGGACAGTGAGTGAGACAGGTATGAACACTTTATATTCCACTAAAACTGGGCTGGCAAGATGACTTTCCTGTTGCTCTTCCCAACCTACTATTGCTCTACACAATTGTTGCTTTCATTCTCTCTCCTAACATTTGTATTCTATGGGCTCTGCTACAAATCTTGGTTAAAACATAAAAGGAACCATCACCATTGTGGGGACCATGTCCTGAAGCCTAATGTCAATAAAGTGATGGGGAGGAAAGGTGATGAAAGGGCAATATGGAACATTGTGACAATTTTGATAGTCTGGACTCTGGGTAAACTGAGTATTAGGCTTCTTTATTAAAACAGCTTCCCCTTCTAGCTACCCCTATTTAAAAATGATCCAAGGCTGGCTTGATGAAGTCATTTGCTACTGTGAAAGTTTTTGTTTGTTTGTTTGTTTGTTTTCTTTTTTAATAGTTGCAGATGGACAGCATGCCTTTATTTTGTTTATTTTTATGTGGTGCTAAGGATCAAACCCAGTGCCTCAGATGTGCTAGACAAGTTCTCTAGTCACTGAGCTACAGTCCCAAGCCCAACTGTGAAAGTTTTTAAGGGACATTGTATAGCTCTAACAACCCATGAACAGTCAGCAGGGAACAGTCATTTAACCACCTAATCACTGCAAAATTCAAATCTGAGGCTGACATCCTTATAAAACAGCCACCTTTCATTTTCAAGTGAAAATGATAAGGAAGAACTCAGCAGATCTCCACGTGTGCTCTCCTGAACAGACCTGTTTCTGAGCTGCCCTCCACATTACAGATGATCTAAGAATGGGCACAAGGGGTGGCATTCTGGTTAATAATACTCATTCTGGCCAATTTATCTCTGACACATCTGCCACCCAAGTGCTGAGGCTCAAACATGCTGTGCTTTCCACTAGCCTCCAATCACAAATAGTGAACTTGTCACAGGATGGGCAAAAGACCTACCACAGACCATGACAGAACATAATGTATTAGCTGGAATTAGAATTTATATTCCACAACTTCCCATGTTCGTCAATTAAAACAGCAATGTCAGGAATTCGATTCTTGTCTCCAAGCAGCTGAGAGTTTGACACCCACTACACCTTTTTTCACCTTTTTCAAGTCAAAGCCTTGGACCAAAAGGCTTTTAGAAGTGTCCTGTATTTTTGACATGTTATGTACTGGAGGAGACTCATCTTCCTAACTCTCCTCAAAGAAAATTATTGAAACCCAGAATCTATCCTTACCCAATTGTCAAGTCATGAGCACTTGCAGGATACAACAATTATGGGCTGTTTTTGCCCAATATATTTTCAGATTGCCCTAAGTCACCTAATATGAAAAATAACTCATGGAAAGCACTCTCTAATGAACAAAACGCAACATTTATTTTAGGAGTTCTAGTTTAATGAGGTTTTGTGATGTATATCCTCATGGGCTCATAATGCATTGTATTATTGTGTAAACTGGGGCTCTTTTCAGTTTTGTGTTACATCCTGGCATTTATTCTGGCCCATCAGGAGGTTTCTCCTCAGACTATTATGTTCTACATATTTATAATACAGTAGCTTCCCTTGTAGGCTCTTTATCTCACATCCCTTTTGATACATAACTGAGTTTTGGCCTAGTTTTCAAACAGAAAAGTTTTGATTCTCAAACAAAATGCTAGGCTCCTCATAAGGCTTGGTAAAGATTCTCATTTGTTGTCAATGAGATAGAGCTAGAAACCGAGAGTCTCTTGAGGATTATCCCATAGGAGCAAACTTTGAAACTGGTAGTTATATTATTACATTTGACTATTTTCAAGTCATTTTGAAAGTTTTCTTTTCCTGAGGAAATATAAATCCTTCAAGAACTTCCATATGGATGGCATGTGGCATTCCTTTGAGCAACCTTTATGGCACCCCTTGGAAGACAGGACTCAGCTAGTTCTTTCTTTGCCAATTCATGTAAACTGAAGATCAATTGTTGTTGTTTATTTTTTAATTTTTTAAATTGTTGATAGATCTTTATTTTATCTATCTGTCTATCTATCTATCTGTCTGTCTATCTATCTATTTATTCATATGTGGTGCTGAGAATCAAACCCAGTGCCTCACACATGCCAGGCAAGTGCGCCACCGCTGGGCCATAGCCCCCGCCCATGAATTGTTGTGAATGCAGCTCAGGAGTAGAAATCTGGGGAGGCTCTTGGGATGAGACAGGTCTAAGAAGAAATCCGATCCAGGTAGTCAAGTTAGTTACTAGTTGTTCCTTTGTGAATATTCACTTCATCATAAGCAAAAGAGAAAGCCCAAACTTGTATGCTATGCATACTTGTTCCTGAAAGTGGCAAGTTCTTGAACTGTGAAAGACAGATACTGATAAAGAATATATACCTTTTAAAGGGATACTTAAGAGAAACCTGTTTTAAACAACTGATTTTTAAGGATATACTAGATGGTCCCTCAAGAGTAGTTTCATAGAAAAATAAGTCATAATTAGTAATTAGTACACTCCAATAGAAGTATATAAAATATACTTCAACTATGTGGTTACTATTTGCAGGTAATAGTACAACTAATGCATTGTGAGTATAACTTCTTTGCATGAAATCTGACATCTAAAGCTAAAAATAATTCTCACTCTTTAGATGTTTTAGCAGGTCTTCCCTGTGGGTACCTGTTATATTCTTGGGATCATATTATGGCCTATATTATGCCCAAATTTACTCCACAATTAGTTAAATTACACGGAATTATTCTTTTGTGATTGAGTAATGCTACATATATATATATATATATATATATATATATATATATATATATATATGTTATATATAAGTTTTTTTATATAAATAACTGTGACTAAATGACCTGACCAGCACAACTGTAGAGGAGGAAAAGTTTATTTGAGGGCTCACGGTTTCAGAGGTCTCAGTCCATATATAGACAGCTCCAACATGGTAGAAGAGTGTGGCAGAGGGAAGCAACTCAGGTGGTGATCAGGAAGTACAGAGAGAGACTCTCCTCTCCAGATTCAAAACATATACCCCAAAGCCCCACCCCAATTCCCACCTCCTCCAGCCACACCTACCACTTCATTTAATCCCTACTAGGGAATTAGTTCACTGATTGGCTTAAGATTCTTATAACCCAATCAATTATCCTCTGAACCTTCTTTCATTTTCTCACATGTGAGCTTTTGGGAGATACCTCATATCTAAACTATAACATATACCCTAATGGTAACCAAAACCCTTAAATGAAAACCAAATATTAATCCAAAACCAAGCCCAAACCCAACTAAAAACCTAGCCATATGCATGTATATTTATATATATTAACTAATCCAAGTAAGGATTTTATTGATTGAAACATGAATGCTTAGGGCCAGAAGTGATATAGGTATAGGTTGAATGAGAATTTTAGACTATGGATATACAGAAGCAGAGAGAAATGGTGAAGAATTTGGCATTCTGAGATGAATTTTGAGAGAAAAACAACAATTTAAAGGGGCTATTTATGAAGGGCTGTTGTGTGGTGTGTAAGGAAAATTGTTCCAATATCTTTTGTAATCTTTAGAGAAAATTATAACCCACTGGGTTGTAGAGTTAGAATTTAAAAAGATGCAATAATTTGCTAAATATGGATGGCCTCTAGGTACATGGAGGGGGAAAGTAGAGGCTGACTAAATCTAGGTTGCATCCGCTTTCAAGAAAATTTAGTAATAAATGTAGCTGTCATGGCCTGATGTTTGGTGGCTTCCAAATGTCAGTGCAAAGCCTGGGGCAAGTCTTGGGTGAAATTTTCATTGGCAGGCTCTGAAATCAGAAATTAGATAATATCATGAATCTTTCACAAAGCTAAATGTATTCAATTAAAGAAAATGACCTTTATATGAACTTATATCTTCCCAACACTTTTGGCTTTATAATGGTCATTCTTTCATAAATTGATGGCAACACTCCTGTTTTGAGTTTCTGACTGTCCATGACATGAAAAATAAGAAGTTGTTGGATATGATACTAATACCTAGAATACTTTTACCCTCTAAACTGGAGTGTGTTTTGGTGGAAAAAAAATCCAATTCTTTTCTTTTAGATACTTTTTATTGGTTGGTATTAGATGTAAAGGGATAATGTGTATTTATCTGAATACATGGAAACATAATTAATTTATTATAATCCCGGATTATTCCTAGGTTATTTTTAATTCTACCATCAATGTCTATCAGTAAAGCTAAGGCTGCTTGAAAATAAAAAGAGTACCATCTTATCTTCTATAGGTTTGTGAGGATTAAATTAGTTAATACTTATAAAGAATTTAGAGTCATGCCTGGTACTTAAAAATGGATTCACATATTGTTGTTGACAATATTAATGAAGGTTCATGTGAAATTGCTCTTCTACTACTACTCAATTTATGCCTATTTTGAACTAGATAGGATATTGCTTTATTCAGACTTGCCCTTGGTTAACTGATATTTCTTAAAAACTAATACATTTTAAACCTATTTAATTTTAAATAAAGCAAAGAAAAAAGATATAGCAATAATAAAACAAAAAAACATTTTCTATAAAAGCCAAAAGATAATTACAAAATAAACCTTAAATGTAATCTATATGTGGAATAGTATAGACTCAATCAAGAGAGGACAACCAAGATTATCTTAAGTAATATCCTGGGCTTTGCTTCTCAGCTTATACCATAATTACATACCAATCTATCTGTCTGTCCATCCATCCAGTCGTCCATTTATTCATTCAACAAAAATTCAGTCTTTAAGAGACACAAGACAAATAAAAGAGCCACATTGAATCCAGAAAAATCTATCATCTATTTCATAACAACTAAAAATGTTTATTAAGGACCTAATTATAAAATGAATTAAGTAGCTTATGAAATACAAATTCTCTTAATAATTTATATAACAACCTATAATGATAACATTGGAATTTTCCTCTTATATTTATATATGCCCTCCTTTCATCCAAAGACCAAGCTGACCTACCTAGCTATTTGGCTGCAGATACTGAGCTATAAACTTTGGTGCATTGTAGATTGGTAGTGTTTAGATCAGAGGTATACGCCATTTGTCCCAAGATATTATGAGATATGTATAACAAAAAATTCAGGAAAGCACTATCTGTAAAATGAGTCCTAAAGAAAGAACCAAAAATATCTGGAAGATTTCCTAATACAAATAAGAGTTAGGGTAGATACCAGACATCCACTACAAACCCAATGTAGTACTCTGCCTATCTGTCTTGAAGATCTTACCCCAAGAAGCTTTTACTCTGATATTTGACATGAATATTACAAATGAAAATAGGTATAAAACTAATCACATTTAAAGTAAACACATTACTTTTATTTTATCATAAACTGGATTTGTTAAGGTATATTCATGTTTCTTCTTAATATAAAACAAACAACAAAAGTGCTACATCTACTAATATATGAGGAAAAATGGAAAGGTAACTTGAAAACTCCTCTAACTCAGGACCATGCAGAAACAGCTTTGCTGGATTGAGTGAATGGGTAACACATGTCTTTTCAAATATAAAACACAGTGGGTGATTTTTTATGGGAAAGTTGCTGCTTCATGTTGAAAGTAATAGATGTGTGTGTGTGTGTGTGTGTGTGTGTGAGACATTATCACACTGTAAAGAATTGAAGCAAAAAATCCAGCTCACATGGTCATAAAGGTAGGTAGGCTCAAGAAATTGGCACTTTAGTAGAATGTGACTGGGTTGTCAGCTTACCATGTTCTATAGTTCATCCAGATATTTTGTTAATTACTTTACTGTGTATGCTTTTTAACACAACCAGGAAGGCATACCATGTATCCCCCATCACAATCATGCACGTGAACACACACACAGCACACACATATGCTCAGATTTGAATCATCTGCCATGTGCTAACAGCATAATCCTGGACTAGTTACTTAAATTTGCTTCACTTCAGTTTCAGTATGAAATGAGAGAAAATGTGTAAGATGCTTGGCATCTTAGTGAGCACTCAATAAATGTTATAACTAGGTGAGAAAATTGAGACCTAGGGAGATTATAACTTGCTTAAGGTCACTATGGCATTCATGGCTGATCAGGACCAGAATCATGTAATGATTCCCAACTCAGTATTCTTTACTTTAAACTAAGTTATCTTATTAATTAGCAGCTAATTTTATAATTTCTCATGGTTTTAGCTTACCATTTACCTGCCTCTGCCCAATAAATATTAATCATCTCAAAGGCAAGACATGGGTTAGTGACATTGTCATAAACCATAAGTTCTAACAGAAGGTCTTGCTCTTATAGTGGCTCAGCATTCATTTGTTAAGTGTGAACTTTGAACTCCACAATAGTCAACCTGAAATTGTTTCATTCATCCCATAATTCTCCTTTCCTCTTTAGTAGTTTAATATATAAGAACAGAAACCATTACAATCCTCTGCACAAAATTAGAACTGCATACTGCACAACTACCATCTGGAATTCCCCAGAGAAAAGCATGCAATTTCCTACCATGTTTCTGCATTATTAAGAAAATAATTTATCTATGCTTAGGCTTCTCTCTCTCTCTCTCTCTCTCTCTCTCTCTCTCTCTATATATATATATATATATATATATATATAAAACTAAAATTATCTCTCTCTTTATATATATATATAACTAAAATTATATATTTATCATACATACACACATGAATCTATATGTGAAAATGTATATGGATACAGCAGAATGCATCTTCCAAAGATTAATATAGAGATACACAAATTATTTCATGTGATTACTGACATTCTTCCCACAAAAAAGTGGGATTTATGTCCTTTTCCTTTGAATCTTGGAAGAGGCCTATGTTTGATCCAGCAATGAAGGATGGTTGCAGTGGTGGTCTTTGGTTTTCAAGGCAGGGCACAAAGGGAGACAGCTTCTGCAGCTGCCTTCTCTCTCTGGGGATGCCTGCTCTTGGATGACAGTCATCATGCTATGAAGAAGCTTAACTTAATCTTTGGAAAGAGAAATCTTGGGAGAAAATGGAATCTACTCCATAGCCAGCATCAACCACCAGATATCTGAGTGAATGACCTTTCAGAGCATTTCAGCTATAACCTTCAGAATCTTCCAGCTGAGGTCTTAGATGTTACAGATGAGAGACAAGCCATCTTCCCTCAATATTGTTTGATTTCCTGACTCACAAACATCATGAGAGTTAATGAAATATTATTGTTCTTTGAAGCCACAAGTTTGGGAGTGACGTGATGTGCAGAAATTAGGTAACCAATATATTCCATTACTTAGAAGCTCCATGACCATCTAGTGACACTTATATCTTCTTTTTGGAGGAGGGAAACCATGAGCTTTATCTTTTTTGTCCAACTGATTTTCAAAATAGTAATTGAATAAGTGCTGGTCTCATATAATTAAACCCAACAGACTATGTTTTAGTTGCTCACATAGAAATGTTTAAAAGTTTTTAAGAAATTACCCAATGTTTATATGAGAAACATGAGACTTGAAATCATGTCCTAGTTACTCAAAACAGAAACATTGAAAGTATAGTTAAATGCATCAGAATGTTTATTTGTTAAATATCTATATTCTTTAGAATTTTGAATTATAAGATGAATTATTAGTCTATCACTTTAGTTCATATTTTTAATTTTTTCTTAAATTATTGATAGACCTTTATTTTATTCATTTATTTATACGTGGTGCTGAGAATCTAAACCAGTGCCTCACACATGTCGGGCAAGAGCTCTACCACTGAGCCAAAATCCCAGCCCTTTAGTTCATTTGCATTGGAAAAGAAATAATAAGTTTATTGGTGCCAACTAAACTCATTACCATTCACTTGATAAATTTGGAAATAAAAATGAACATTAATTTGATTAGAAAAGTACCCCTAATGCTTCAGAATATTTCCTTCAGTAATCTTGGAAAACTAACATCATTTTATAGTTCTCAAATCTATTCTTGGCAAGACATTACAAAGGCTGAGAAGGCCCAGAATATATCAATTTATTTATATTATTCACAGTACTATAAATTATAGAAATTTGTGAACATTTTGATATTATAAAATACATCTATATAAATGACTTAAAGGGTAGTAATCCTTTCTCACCTGCTTTCTCTGGACATTGAAAACTGCATATTTGAGAGTGAGAGAGGCACTATTGAAGAGACCATCCCCCAAATAATTTAGCACAGGAAGCCAATTTCCTGGTTCAGGGCCACTGAACTAATATTTTGGCAGTTAGTCAGAGCAGCATTTAACATGAAGAAATGTGTTTACATGGAAAAGTCAGACTCAAGGGTAATAGAAAAAAGCAGGAAAGATTAGCAAGTCAGAATTGGCCATTGTCATTAGAGATGGCAACCCTAAGGACACTTCAGTCTCTAATGTGGCACCACTGTGTTAAATAAGAATCCATTCTTATTCACAAAGGTGCAGCTTCAAAACAGCATTGCCCTGAAGGTACCCTTCTTTTCTTTCAAGCTATTACTACAGTGCTAGGTAAAAGAACACTTTTCAAGAAGATCAGAAAAATGCCATACATGTGTGCCTCCAGCCCTTTTTTTATTGATTCCAATATTGAAATTTAATGGGCACTTGCATTAAATAGGTCCATGCATGTGAATGAGGCACATGTGTGGGCCATCATGAGTGCACAAATGTACCTATTTGATGTAAATCTCCTATGAGAATCTACGCATCACACCTGGGATCCTAATTCCAAGAATATCCTTTAACTCAATAAGCCTTCTTCTACACATTTTTCCCCATGGAAGATCAGAGATGTGCAAAATACATACAGAATTAAAACTTTTTCCCAAGTTGATAATCTGAAATGTTCAAAATTCTGAAAGAATTTTTATGATACCAAACAACATATTAAAAATGTTTAATAAATTTAAGTGAAAAATAATATAAAATAAAGTTAGAATACTGTCTGAATATTTTAAAATGTGAGGGTGAACAATAAATATATAACTACAAATAGCATATAATGAATATAATATATTGATAGTTTTGACTGTTGCATTAAAATTAATTAATTTTTTAAACTTTTATCTTTTCTAAATTTTCTACAATGAACATGGCTTGTATAAATAAGTTTTAAAAATCATGAAAAAGTTGATATTCAAGATTACAAAAGAAATATTTATAGATCTTCTCTTAGACTGACATAAGTCAATAACTGTTGATGTTTAAAACAAAGCAAATATACAGGAACAAAAAATACATATACTCAAATGGATTTTTATTTGCCTACTCTAAAATCATCAATATAATTATTCAATACATCAAAGTAACTCTACATGATTTTATATGTATGGACTCTTTCCATGAATTTATATAAGAATATAATAAAGGTTGAATATTCTCTCTGATATGCAGTTACTAACTTATATTAAATGGGGCGGAGGGAAGAATAGAAGTTCACTGGATTAGACAAAGGGGAATGAAGGGAAGGAAGGGGGAAATAGGAATAGGACAGACAGTGGACTGAATTGGACATAACTTTCCTATGTTCTCATATAAATACATGACCAGTGTAACTCCACATCATGTATAACCAAAAGAATGGGAAGTTATACTCCAAGTATGTATGATATATCCAAATACATTCTACTTTCATGAATAATTAAAAACAAGCAAAAAAATTTTAAAAAGAATTTAGTAATGATAGTTGTACCTTTGAAGTGGAGGAACTGAATAACTGATAATCTGGAGTCAGAGTTATATCCTAGTATATATTCGTATTTGAATTTTTATCATCTACACATATTTTTAAAATTAAAACTCTATATAATAATAGTTGACACTGATGAGTGTTTAATCCATCTAACTAGATCATTTCAATTTTAGCAGGTATTTCCCCAAGGCGACGTCTGCTTAGTAATTCAGTTGGCATGTGCAGCCCCAGTAACAAATCAGCTTTTCTCTTCAGTGAGCACCTGCCAACTTGAAGGAACACCCTGACCCATCCAAGTTCACTCTTCTCAAAAAAAGGAGGCAATCCCTGGATGTCACACAAATTGGACTGAGCCTACTTGGGCTTCCAACTTTCAGTACTCATGGGGATTACTCAGTTCCTTTTTTGTCAAAGTCTGAGGATTCCACAAAATACTTCTGGGAGGGTTTTTCCTGTTTAATATTCTTGTCTCGATCATTTTAACCCCAGCAAGAGCCAGCTGTGAGGATGGCCTGTCTGCAGCAGGCAGGTGCCAGGTTACATCTGTCTATCACAGTCAGTCTTTTTAATCCCAGTCATACAGGGCCAACTCCTTCCTTTATTACCACTCCTTTCACCTGCCTTGGGGTCTTCTTTCAATCAGACCTCCCTTCTCCATTGGTAAATTTACCACCAAATAATATCAGTGTGCTCTTTGGTGGAGATGCTATTACTTGTTAAAGCAAATAATTCAATGGCCTTGAATTCTGCTCCCATCTAAGTTTCTCTTGAGTTTTAATCAGAGGAGGTCATACTTCACTTCCTCACCGACACAGTCATCTGATACTTTTTATGGGAGATGGAATAAGAGCTCAGCCTTATAGGTGAGCTATAAGATTCCTCAGCCCCATAGACAAAGGTACAAAGGCAATTGACCAAATTCTGAGTCTGACAAAAGTGCAAAAGCAAGAGTTCAAAAATCTAGGTGAGTGAGCCAGGTCTTGGGTCTAGGTGAGATGGCAGGAAACCCTGTATAAGAAAGCAGGTGATTACCACATCAATGGGACATTGACTTCAAATGGGAGAAAATAGAGTTCTTGTGGGTAAGGAATCCAAGCAACTTTGATTCTCTTTGGTCAGAATAATTAAAACCTTAGGCATACAAGACAGAACTCTGGCCCCTGATCCTTAGAAGACAATTCCTGACTCCTTACCCTTCTTCACAAGAACTACAGCTCCCTGGCAGCTTCTATTAGTGTCTATCACTCCAGTATCAGCAAAGCATCATATATATATATATATATATATATATATATATATATATATATATATCTTAATGACATTATAGAACCTGTATAGTCATAGTGAAAAACAAATTAAAAAAACAACAGAGTGTTTTGCATGGAACCAAAGACAGGTCTGTATGCTTATGAACCATATGCAACTAAATATTTCCATTCATAAGACCAAGAATACTGGGGAATTTCAAATAGCTCTAAGTTTCTCAGTGGCAAAAGTGGCATGCTTTTAAAATAAAGGCAAGCATTGCTTGTCTTAAATTTATAAAGTTTGTGAAAACTTTTTAAAAATGTTTATTTAGAGTCTGAATTAAAGCATTTCTTATAATGTCTTCATTAGAAATCTTGTGTCTTGTTTTTCTCCCCTAGAATCTAAGAGGTGAAACTGACTAGCAATAAATAGAAAAACAATGAGACCAATTTCATTGCCCAAACTGAAAGAAATGTCAAGATATAAAGCAGAAAAAGAACCACTAAAAACCACTTTTAAACACTTTTAAATGTGTTTAAAAGTCCACTTTAATCTTCTAAATTCATATTATGAAAAAGAGATAGTAGAATTTACAATAGAAATATATATATAGTTATGAATTCAGGAATAAAAACAAGTCTGACACTGATTTATGAAAATCTTTGTGCTTTGAGGAGACAAAGGATGATTATTTTTTTTATTTTTTATTTTTTGCTAAAAAGTCATGACACCTATACTGAATGTCTATTTTTGGAATTAAAGACTTAGCTAAAATATCAGGCCTGTGACCCTGGTAACACATCAGTCAGTTAATAACAGGTTCATTTTATTTTTTTAATGTAAGTATTGGTGATTAGCTTTACCACCCTATGACCAAAATACCTGACAAGACCAACTTAGAGGAGGGAGTTTATTTTGGGTTCATAGTTTCAGCGATTCATTTTGGGACCAAGATGAGGCAGAGCATCTTGGAGGTGAAGGAAAGCTTCTTGCCTTCTGGCAGCCAACCAGGAAGCAGAGAGGAAGGGAAGGGTGACAGGAAAAATACATCTATCCAGAGCAAATAAATGACCAGGGAATCACCTCCTCCAGCCTTGTCCCATCTGCCTCGAGGTACCATTCAGTCCATTCAAACTAGGACAGATTGATTAAATTACAGTTCTCATAATTCATTCACTTCACTTTTGAATATTCCTACATTAACATAGGAGCTTTGGAGGGACACATCATATCAAAACCATAACAATTGATATATGGAAGAGCCATTTCACATGTGATAATTTCCATTACAGAAATGGATAGTTTTATACAATTTTACTTCTATTTTACTTTTTATACAATTTCATTCTATATATTTACTTTTATTTCCCTGCTATCAAATCAGTACCTGAATGTGTGTGAATGTTTAATGACGAGCAATAGTGAATTAATTCTTCTAACACTAACCCTAAATCTAACCCTAAACCTGGATCTAAATTTTCCATCTGAAAAATGTTCTATATGATATTCAAGGTTCTTCTCTTCTACTATGAATGTCTAAGAGGAATTGGTTGCTGGTGGTGTAAAGAATATAACAAGTATATGTCATATACATTTCATTGTATGTATGAATGTCATGTTTTATATTGTATATAAAGGTTAAGGAAATGAAAACAGATAAATAGACATTAGTCCCTGATTTCAAGTGCTGTAAGGTATTTTCTACCTCTTTTTGTCTATGAGATTTTGTTCAAGAGAATGTGATGCTAAGCTTTTTTCTAAAATAAATGAGTGAATTGTCACCCTAAACATGTTCTCAGACTCTAAATTTATTGTCTAATTAGGTAACTAACTGGTGAGTGAGTATAGCATAACAAAAAAGAAGTTGTTCTATCAATCCCATATACCATTCACAGCAGAAACCCTGGGCAGTTTTCCTAATTTATAGAGATCACAGAGGAAATAGGCAATTTGGGGAATGTTTTTCTTGATATGAATTTAAATAAACAAAACAGAATCTTTGGCATTACTTGCAAATTTTCATAGGGGAAAAGGATAAATTATTGATAATAGGCTCTAATGGTTCTTCTTACATTCTTCTGATTTTTAAATTTTGTATATTCAGATTATTAGTTTTAGCATAGAAATAGTAGAAAACATGAATACAATGAAGTTTGAATATGATATTTTATGATTATCTTTATGACAGACTTTATCACTAATCTTGACATTGTGTATTTTATTTTCATTTTTGTCTCATACATTCATATAATTTTGAGCAAAGCATAGAGCTTTTAAATATAAAACTGCTACCCTCTGTTAGCAAGAATGCTTCTTCCAAAAGGTTATATTTCTGTTATGGTTTGGATGTGAGGTATCTTGCATGTGTGAGACAATGCAAGAAGGTTCAAAGGAGAAGTGAATGAGTTGTAAGAGTTTTAACCCAATCAGTGAATTAATCCTCTGATAGAGATTCACCGAGTGGTAACTGAAGGTGGGTCAGGTGAGGCTGGAGGAGGTGGGTCCCTAAAGATGTGGCATTGGGGTATATATTTTATATAGAGAGAGTGAAGTCTCTCTTTGCTTTTTGCTCATCATGTGAGCTGCTTACCTCTACCACTTTCTCCTGCCATGATGTTCAGCCTCACCTTGACCCCCTGGGGAATGGAGCCAGCCTTCTGTGGACTAAGATCTCTGAAACTATAAGCCTCCAAATAAACCTCTTCTCCTATAACTGTGTTGGTTGGATCTTTAAGTCACAGAGGTTAAAAAGTTGACTAAAACAATTACCAAGCAGGGAAGGAAGAACTAGAATTTTGCATAAACCAAATCCACACGGATCCCAAATGACATGGATGCCCATTCACATACCTATCATTTGCTCATTGCCAGCCATATACATAATATTATTTTAAGAAATCCACAAGTACAAATACCATAAGAGACAGAGACTTTACCTTCAAAGAACTTACATGTGAATAGAGAAGATGTCTGGCATATCATAAGTTTCCATTGCATTCAACTCAACAGTT
This sequence comes from Marmota marmota marmota, assembly GCF_001458135.2. Taxonomy (NCBI): domain Eukaryota; kingdom Metazoa; phylum Chordata; class Mammalia; order Rodentia; family Sciuridae; genus Marmota; species Marmota marmota. The sequence goes on along the minus strand of NW_025999924.1, from coordinate 3,203,143 downwards.
TTATTTTTTCAGTGCTAAGGAATAAATTCAAGTTCTTACACATTCTAGTCAAGATCTTTACCACTTAGCTACCCCTGCCACAGTCCTCAATGATGGAATATTGAGCACCTATTTCATTCAAGGCTCTGGTTCAGGTGCTGGGGAGAGCACAGAAGAGAGCACAAATTGGTGTCTTTAGTGAATTGAAACTGTGGCCCACAAAATGGTAAGTCCACTCTGAGTATGAACTTAGTTTTATTTGTAATAAGGATCTTTGCAGATAGAATTCAGGTCTTTCAAGAGGAGATCATCCTGAATTAGGGTAAATGCTAAATTCAATCATTTGGCATCCTCAAGAATGTCCTCCTAAGAGATAGAAACAGGAAGGATTCAGAAACACAGATGGAAGAAGCCTTTTGAGGGCAAAGGCAGAGATTGGATTTATGAAGCCCCAGACCAAGAAATGCCAAGGGTTGTCCCTGGAAGCTATGAGAGAGTCTATAATCTGTCAGAGCCTCCAGAGTCTCCATAAGAAACTAATCCTACTGACACCTTTATTTTGAACTTCTGGCCTCCAGAACCTAGAGAACAAATTTCTGTTGTTTCAAGCTACCCAGTTTATGGGCATTTGTATGACAGCCTCTTCCCTTCCCACGCCAGTCTCCAAGGAAACTAATAGGCCTACATTTATGGAATTTAAATTCTAGTGTGGGGAGATAGAAAATGAACAATAAATAAATAAATTAAATAATTTAAAAAAGAAAATTAAAAATACACAAGGTAAGCTACATGGGATTGGGCCTAATAGAGCACACCTGTAATCCCAGCTACTTGAGAGGCTGAGGTAGGAGAATCGCAAATTCAAGACCAGCTTCAGCAACTTAGTCAGACTTGCCTCAAAACAAAAAGGGTGGGGGATAGAGCTCATTGGTAGAGTACCTCATCCATCCACAGTACCACTCCCTCCAAAAAGAGATATACAGTATATTAGTGGTGATAAGTGCTATAAAGATAAATATAACAGAAAAGCATAAAATAAAAAGGTGTGTTTTGGTTGTTCATGTGAGTACAATTGTAGAAGAGTTGGCTAGAAGGATGAGGGGGCAGGTGAGGGTTAAGTTAAAGTTAAGAAAGATCCAGAACTCTCTGATTGCGCAAGCACTTTCCAATTGTGCAAGGTTCTCAGGTGGGGTGGGGTACTGGGAAAGTGTTTATTTAGTTATGTTTACTTAGTCATAAGCTTTGGGAAATTTTGCAAAAGTAAAGTAAAAATCATTCTAATATCAAGAGTGAATTTAGAAAGATGTTTGAATGTTTCAAGAAGTGAGAAGTAACTGCCTCCTCATTTGGACATGTGAAAGAACTACTTTATCTTTAAATTCCTTTATTAAATAGCTACACATCAAATAAATGACTAACACAAAATTCCAAATCCAATTATTGAAATATCAAAAAATTGCAAAAATGCCCTGGTTAAATTAATAGAAATTAATATTATTCATATTCCAAGCAGCAAATTATAATAATTTTTTCAGATCATCTCAAAAGTGGTAATTCATTAAGAGAAAGAGATGTATTTCAAATAGACATGATGAATGAGCTCTCAGATTTCTTGACAATTGAATTAATGAAGAGGAGTGAATTAAACTAACACATCAAAAACTTTTGATTTGACATAGAATGCTAACAGTGATGAAGATGATCTAAAACTCATGTTATGACACCACAGTGAGGACCTCAGTGACAAACTGGTTATGGAATAAAAGAGAATGTAAAATTAATTAACACACACACACACACACACACATACACACACACGGACAAAAACAAACCCTAGAGGTCTTGAATCTTGCAGATCATATGTGAAACACTAGAGATTTCTCAAAATTTGACAAGTTTATCAATTTATAAGGCATCATCACATTTCTAAACTGTTAATAATTATTTTTAAAAACACAACAATTTTAAAGTTCAAATTATCTCTTTGATTGCTCCATAGAAAATATTACAATTTCAGTGTCATTTCAAGAGTCAAAGAATACGCAGCCAAAGTATAAAGAAAAACATATTATACAATTACATGGGACAGCTAAAAAAAGTAGTATGGTTTATAATATTTTGCAATATTTCTGATATATGTCAACTTACATTTTTAATTTGTAGTGATTTATTTTTACATGTTAAATATTCACTTGTACCTAATTTATATTAGATTAGTGATTTTGATCTCCACTCTTAACAAGGACACTATAATTGGATCAACTTCAGGTCCAAAGTTTTAGCTTCCCTCTCTCCATAACTACATTTGTTTTGTGGAAGAGGCTAGAAGACTGGAAAGAAAAAGAGAGGAGAAAGAATCCAAAAAGCTGAGTATTATGGAAAGGGACAGAGTCAGAATTATTTTTCCCAATGAGTAGACAAAAGCATTTATGAGTAAGAGAGAGGGGCTTTTGAGGTTGCTGAAACTCATTTCCTGTCCTATCCTCCTTTGCATTTGATCAAAGATCTTTCTATATTCCACTCTGGATCTCAAGATTATGCTTTTATACACTACTCAGCCAAAACTTTTATAGGAATGGGAATGACATCTAATTTTCCTTTCTAAAATAGTTTTCTGATTAAGTTCCCAAGCTTTCTCCCATCAACTTAAAGATTTTGCCCTAGACTATTCTCTAGGTTTGAAATATGACCATATACCCACTCTCCACTCACATCTGTACATATTGTGACCATATATGTAACACTCTTACTCCCTGCTTTCCCTCCCAGCTGTTTATCAAAAGGAATTTTTACTAGAAGACAATGATGTCAAGCTATCCCCCAGGTAGGAAAACAAAAGAACACAGAATTAGGTGGGTTCCCAGGACACATATTCCTTATCCTAATTTAATCTTAGAATTGAGCAAACAAGCCTCCTCCAAGTATACCAAGCTCTGCTGCTAAAATGTGTGCCTAAAATTTTCCTATTTGGCTTTTCATGTTCCTTTTTTCTTTTTAATTAGTGAAGTATGCTCCAATTCCAATTAATATAGGCTCTTATTTAAAATAAAATGTTCTCTTGTCTATTCAGAGTAGAGTGATTTATTCTATGAATTTTTTTTTCAGTTTGAAAACACCTCTAAAATTCCAAATTTCCTAGACTGACTAACAGGACTGAACTTCTGAGACCAGCTCTTATTATTTCCATAGTCATTTCTTAACTCCATGTAATAGTAATCCCTTTGTCAGGGCCTGTAAATCTGTAATTTTTATGAGCAGAAATATTTAGCAATATGCAAGGTAAAACCGTTTTGCAGCTACTTTCATGTGCAAGGTGTATAAAGAAGGGTCACTCACAGAGTCTGTGTTGTACACATATTTAGGAAAGATGCAAAACTAAAACACAGTCAGTTCCTAAGAAAATCTTCAAAAGGGGAAGGTATATGATGGGCCTACAACAGGACCTCTGTGTAGATTGATATGTCGATATCATGCCAATCAGCAAAGTTCTGACCCAATCTCTTTAAGATTTTGACCTTTACTTTGTTCTTTTTATGAAAATGAAAATTTCAACCCTTTCTCAAAAGTAAAATTAGTCAATAAAATTTCAGGATTTCTAAAAATTAAGAAGTAACTAGCACTTATTCCCAGGTAAACTGATCTAATGGAGAGTGAACCCTTGTTCCACACTAAATGGTTTTTGTTGATCTGTCTCTTTACTCTCAGCCAGATGTGAAGTTTGGCTCTCCTCTTCAACAAGCCCCAATTTCCTCACTCAGTAGCTCATACAGAATTCAAATCCTCTGAGTGTCCCTATTCACCTTAGGCTATCTTCTCTATTCACTTGTTATTCAAGTAGATAATCCCTTCTATACCCAAATACTGCAGACCTTCCTGACTGGTCCCAACAGAAAGTTTCTTATCCCACACTTTCATCTAATCTCTAGCAGCAGCCACAGTGATCTTTAAAATGGCAAATTTGATTTCAACCTTTTCTTCATTGATTTCCCATGGCTACATCCTTAGCCTGGCTGACCTCTGAATCTTGCCTACCCCTGCATGCTCATCTTGTTCTAAGTTACTACTTACTTTACAGCTCAATTATGCATTCCTTCATTTAATTCCTTGATTATACCATGCTCTGGTTTATCTCCTGAATTTTGCACATGCTGAGGAAAATGCAAGCCTTTTGGCAAAACCTCTACAATTTCCAACCACCATAACTACCCTCTGGCCTGTATCTGTGCCCATCTACTCCACTTTCTCTTAAATTATTATGGTAAAGTGTCCTTGCTACAATACCAAGACTAAGTCTCTTGTATGGTTGATCAGTCCTCTCTCATCTGCTCAAAGACATTGTCCCAGAAACTTCCAACATTCTCAATTTTTTTTCTTTCTTTCATGTATCCTTCCCACTGACATACAGACATGTGGTTAATTCCCAAACTTAAAAAAAAAAAAAAAAAAAAAAAAAAAAA
>NW_025999924.1:3085844-3198225 GCF_001458135.2 Marmota marmota marmota | reverse complement strand
CGAGACTAACTGTTTACCCATAAAGGCGGGCTTTGAGAGCCTCACTTTGCTTTAAGACCCATTAATCTAAAGCTTCTAGGCCCTAAATTTTGCTTAATCTCAACCATTTTTCCACATATGAAGACCAGGCTCCCAGATATGGCTATGAAACTCTGCAAATATCCTTCCCCTACTTTTTCTTCCTGAAGTACTACAAAGTTAAAAGAAAATGGTATTCTTCCTTATTTCCATGAAACTGATACTTAGTTTTGCTTGATTGGTAGGTTCTGCTGGGGATCTTTTTTGGGGAGTTGGCTGCCAACAGATAAATGATTGCATAAAATTATCAGTAGTATTCTGAAGGGTCCCTCCCCATCACTGCCATATTTTCCTATTGGATTACTTGTGAACAATATCATGAATTTTACTTTTATCTATTATAACATACTCCCAGCACCTCAAACACTATTCATGATATACTAAGACTCAGTAGATACTTGGATCAATATAACTGCAAGTAAATCATGAATGTGACATTAATACAATTTTTAATTTTTTAATGTTTTAATTAGTTATACATGACAGTAGAATGAATATACACACTTTGATATATCACACATAGATGGGATATAATTTCTCATTTTTCTGAGTGTACATGTTGTAGAATCACATTGGTATTGCAGCAACATATATACATAAAGTAATAATGTATGTTTCAATCTACTATCCTTCCTATCCCCACATCCCCTCCCCTTCACTTCCCTCTACCTAGTCTAAGATAATTCTATTCTTCTCTAGTGTCCCCTCCCCACATTGTGAATTAGTATCTGCATATTAGAGAAAACATTTGGCATTTGTTTTTTTGGGATTGGCTTATTTCACTTAGCATGGTATTCTCTAACTCCATCCACTTACTGGCAAGTGCCATAATTTTATTCTTCTTTAAAGGTGAGTAATATTCCATTGGGGAATATATATATATATATATATATATATATATATATATATATATATATATATATATATCACATTTTCTTTATCCATTCATCTATTGAAGGACACCTGGGTGGGTTCCATAGCTTAGTTATTGGGAATTGAACTGCTGTAAATATTGACGTGGCTGCATCACTGTGCTATGCTGATTTTAAGTCCTTTGGGTATAAACCGAGGAATGGGATAACTAGGTCAAATGGTGGTTCCATTCCAATTTTCTGAGCAATCTCTTTCCATAGTGGTAGTTTATTGATTTGGATAAACACATATTTTCATTAATAGAAATGAAAGAGTAAAAACCCCCAATCCTGTTATCCAAAAAAATCAAATAATTTTCATCTTACTTTTCAGTTCTTAGACACAGACAGGCAAACATTTTCCTGGACTGTAACCTTAAAATGGATATATGTATGTATTTTGCTTTTCATTCAGATTGGTTCTAAATACTTCCATGTTACCAAAGCATTAGCCTAATGATCACCTTAATAATCCATGGTCCTCAATGTGAGTGTGAGTCTTCACTATCATCTATTCACTGTTTTGCCAACAGCAAAGGATGTCTTTGACTTAGAGAGAAATCCTATGGAAACAAAGATATTAACACTCATCTCATGTTTTTCCTATTGGATTGCATGTGAGCACTAAAATATCATGATTTTATTTACTTTTTATCTATTGTAACATACTCCCATCACCTCAAACGCTGTTCATGACATATTAAGACTAAGTAGATACTTAGATGAATATAACTGGAAGTAAATCACAAATGTGATTTTAATGCAATTTTAAAAATCTTTAATGTTTTAATTAATTATACATGACACTAGAATGCATTTATGTACTTTGATATATCATACAGAGATGGGATATAATTATATGGATACACATACCAGAGTTTATAAACCTAAATAAGAAGACATGGGTTCTGTTTTTCATTTGTTGTAGTAACCTTCTGAAAAATCAATTCACCTTCACATTTCTTCCTAAGACAAATGGAGCCCTCTTCTCCTTAGATCTCTGTGGAACATAATTAATACTCTTTGAACAAGGTATAAATCAACATAAATACAAGGGTATTTATAAATGTGTTATACTTTACTATGGATAAATCCTGGTCACAAGTACTATTTCAGGGGTATGGATTAAAAATTTAAAAAACCTCCAACAAGGTCACAGAAGAGACCAAAATAAAAACTGTGCTTGCCTAAACATCAAAGCTAGGTTTTAGCCCCAGGTCTCAACCATGCAATTCTGTGAGATAGTCTTCAGTGAAAATCAGCAGATCACAGGGTGCTATAAATTAAAGTCTGAAAATATTATGGTGCATCCAAGCTAAGGGGAAACCACAAGCACGTGCCTCCCTACTGTTTTCCTGAGGTCACAATCATAACCAGTTTACTAAAGAATGTTTTCAACAAATAGAATTTTTCTACCTAGAATTCATTTTCATTCTTGATTTTATTGCCAAAATTTGCAGCGTGATAAACTAAAATAATGCTTGAATCCCAGAAATAGTATTTAAGAATATTTAAGGAAGCAGTAGTTTAATTCAGGAAAGGAAATTCTCCAAAGAAAACTTAAATGCTAACTTGGAACACTTAAGTTGTTATGATAACTGGCAAAATAATTAGAGCTAGATATAAAAATGTTTGAAACAAATAATACTTGGCTGAAAATGATAATGCACATCTTTTTTTAAAAAAATCAGATAATCCTTCATATTCCATATCCTAAAATAAATCTAGGAAATAGCTAAGTAATTTGAAAGATGCAAAAGTCCCCAGATACCAGAAGCTGCTGCTGTTTCCACTAGATGCTGAAAGTACTAAGGAACCTACCAAAGAATACCATCATGGACCTATTTATTTGGATTAGGACAACCTCCATAGTTGTTTTTTTGTTGTTTTTATTTTTGTCTTTTGGTACTGAGGATTTAACCCAGAGGCATTTTACCTCTGAGCTACATCCACACTCCCACCCCCCCCTTTTTTTTTATTTTCAGACACAGTCTTTCTAACTTGCTTAGGGCCTTGCTAAGTATCTGAGGCTGTGATGCTTCTACCTCCATGGCCTTTCTGAAAGACTTTAGTGATACTCAACTTATCCTCTCTGAATGAGCATCGAACCATCCTTAAAAATATTTGAGAATTCAGTTCTCATAATCATCTTGGAGAACCATCTTGGACAGAAGCTCTTTTTCTCTGTTTTCTTTCAGTTTCTTGCCTCCATTTTGTTCTATGATTTTCTCCTCCATATTCAACTCTTGTTCTTCCCAAATCACTTGGTGAACAGACTTCCCTTCACTCTCAGCCTTTCTATCAGAGTCACCTTACATCCTGACTTCTTATACTTGAGGATGCCCTTTCCCAGGGAGTCTCAAGGAGAGGTTGCTCTGGGTCCGCCTGCTGCGGGGGTGAGTGTACTCCTGATTACTCACATTGACTGAGTCATTATTCCTTCTCTACCCTCTTGTGGAAACCTCCTCTTAAACCTCTATTCAATCAACTTCATCTCTGACTTGTGCCAATCCCCCTCATCACTGCGCTTCATTCATTGACATTAGCCCACTTTCTAGCACCTCCACATCTTGAGTCCTGCTGCTGTCCTGGGTGACCTTGATGTTTATATGGAGGAATCACTTCATGCACAAATCTCTCAGTTCCTTGACTATTTCTTTTCCACAGCAGTCTCCCTCTTTCCTGGTATCCTCCTACATCTTTTAAAATACCTTATGTTACCTCTAGCACTTAAAGGTTAAGGTTCAAACATTCTATCCTCCAAACAACCTTCTATCTCTTTGGCTTTTTCAGTTATTCTAATTTCACTTGTTGGATATCCTGGAGACTTCTAGAGACCCTGAACCTTTTCTATGTCAGTGCCTTATTATAATCACTCATTTCCACATCCACCTAATTACTTAACTCAAATCATCACTTCCTTCACTCTCTTGCAAACACCCTCAACTACCTTGTCCTGTTTTTCTTACATTGTTCTTGTTTTCCAGTTTGGTACCAACCTCACTGTTCACCTTCTCAGTGCTTATACCAAGGCTGCTTAGCATTATTTGAAATTATTCTAAAACTTCACGTATTTGGTTATATGAAAAATCAATGGCAACTACTATCAATTGTACTTCACATATGACTTACTGGTCTAGTCATGGTAATGGTTTTTATTTGTAAATACAGACACTGCTTAATCATCCCTAGACTTTGTCTCTGTTGTTTTCTCTGCCTTTATTGTCTTCTTTTAGGAATCAACTAAGATGTCAGTTCTTCACAAGCCCAGGTTAATTTTTTCCCTATGGTATCCCACATTGCTCCAGATTTCCTCAATCACAATTGTACATAAAATGTGAAAAAAAGATTGTTGTTATCCCTTTTCCTGTGTGTGTCCTACATGGTTCTATACTCTGTGAAGGAAAAGCAATGTTTGTTGTGTTGAATCTTTTGTCCTCAGTGTCTCAGCAAACACTATTTGTTGGATGAATATAAAGTGAATGCATTAATCTATGTCATATATGACTGAAGGGGTAGTCATATCAGTATTACTTGCATGTAGTCTGTTGTTCCTTTTTCACTGTATGCAATATATATATAGATATGTGGCTTCAAGAAATGACATCAATATGAATTAAATAACATAGAAATAAGAAAGCTGTAGTCACTTTTTTATGTGTGTGCATTGTATTAAGGATTGAACTCTAGGGGTGCTCTACCACTGAGGCACATCCCCAGGCCATTATTATTATTATTATTATTATTATTATTATTATTATTATTATTATTATTATTATATTTTGAGACAGAGTCTAGCTATGTTGTTGAGGCTGGCCTCAAACTTAAGATTCTCCTGCCTCAGTCTCCCAAGTTGCTGGGATTACAGATATGTATAAACATGCCTGGCAATAGTCACATATTCACAAGGACACAGAATCAACAGTGGAGAAATAAAGAGAGTACAAATATGAAATGTATTACCAAAAGATGGAAAAGTCACAAAAAGTCAATGGTGTTGTATAGGCATATGGTATAAATTCAACATCCTAAATCTTATTTGTATATGGTAAATTCTTTATGTATTCTAAAGTCCTTATTTTTATGCACAGTTTTAGACAATAGGGTATGTCTCTCTGTGTGATGATAGTTAATATTAGTCTTAATTGTTTTAGGAATCACATTATGGTAAAAGTCAGGACATCCTGAGACTGAGGTTCATTTGGAAATGTGGACCAAGGTGCCATCTTTCCCAGCCTCAGAAACATTAACTTTGGCATAAATGATAATAATCCATCGAATAAAGTAAATCTATAATCCAGAATGTTACCTAATGATATTAAATGAACTAACTAAATGACACTTATTTTGATTGAATTCCACAGATTTGGAATACATCTAAAAATACCTGACTCCAACTACTTCCTTTTTCAATAAAGGGAAGATTTTAAATGAATGAGAGAAATAAGTATGATAGACATGTAATTAATAAATTGTTATAAAGAATTATATAATCAACTAAACATTTCAGGGTAAAAGTGTATATAATATAGGAGGTAATATAATTTTCTTATGGTTTCTATTCTATTTATGAATTTTTTTTAAAAAATCTCATTGCTCTTATGTAGCATATATTTGTAGAGAAATAAGATTTTTATCACTTCATCCTTTCATAAATTTTACTTGAACATATTTTTCTCATTTTAGATTTTTCATAGTGATGAACTTTGCTCAATATTATTTGAGTGATTATATATGTTTATGAGCACATAATGATTTAATAAATACAATCCTGCAGAATGCTTTTACTCACTTTCTTCATAACAGGGTATTATAAAATGAAATAATGCTGTGGTAAAGAATTTTAAACTCCTCCCAAAGTGGTCAGTGATTAATTTCACATAGTTTTGCATTATATAAGGATAGTCAAGCAAGTTAGTGTTTATGGCAAAGAAACTGAGAAACCAAAGGATTTTTATTCTATGATGGAAATAAATAAGGGAAAGTGCTTTTCTCAGCTCTGTCCTGTGCTGGATATATTACTGTGTCCTGACTTTTCAAAGTGAAATAAATGGGCTCACTGTTAGAAAATGTGGGACACCCAACCAACCTATTATAACAAGTCAAGCTGGCACAACAAAGGATTGGAAATGGAGACCAGATGCTCTGATGTTGTAAATGCACAAATGGCTACTCTTTTTAGGACCATGAGAACCTGGTAAAATAGAGAACTTTGATTTATAAGAACAGACTCTTCCCTTGGTACAAGGTACAATACTGACACAGATATACAATAAAATATTGTGATGCATCATTCTTCAGTGTATCCTTAATAAGGATGCCAGAAAGTACTACAGGAGTAAAAAAGAATCACAATATGAAAAAAGTAATTGGAGTTTAATAATTATTGTATGAGTTTGTACATTGAGAACATAGTGAAAATAGTCATTTTTTCAAATTTCTTTAATGCCTGAGAAAAAGCAGTATACATATTTTCATTGTTTATTTTAGATGCAATTCAGGAATTACTACTTATTCTGGAAGTACAATGTTTTTCATCAGGATATTATATAGCCAGTGTGAAGTGTGCCATTACTTTTAGAGTCTAATTTTAATCTTGAAAATCACAAATTTAAAGTCCAAATAAGACTAGATTTAATTAAATCAGAATCATTGCTTTAAAACAAAAAGGCTGGGATAGTCTGTGAGTATCCTGAGAAGTTCAGACAAATACTATGCTGATACTTAGCATTTAAACACATATAGCCTATTTCTTCAAGATTATGAAAAGTATCACCTCTCCATTTCTTTGCATTGATTATGTTTAGAACCACATCAAGCTCAAGAATTCTGTATTTCTAAAGAATCTATCACAATCATGATTATATATCTTATTTTCAATCTTGGAAAGCTTTATCTAGTAGGTTATAGATTTCCCATATAACTTATTAGATAAGTCTCTTGAAAGTTGAGCACATACCCAATATAAAGTTGTGGAATAGGGAGACTGGGAAATATAACCCTTTAGCTTCATAAGTCCTTATGACCAGAATACCTCAAATATGAAACGTCCACTATTAATACCTTCTCAAGTTAGAACAAATTTGATACATCAGATGTGTCTGCTTGGAACACAATTGTTTCTTTCTTTCTTTTCTTTATTTTTTTTTTGTTTAGATTTAAATTTAGTAACAAAAAACTAACAGTTTTCTTTTTCGTTTTTCTTTTTTATGTTCTCTCTAGAATACTGTTTGTCCTCAAGAAGGCTAGGTGATAAATGGTTGATCAAAGAATCGAATGTCTAACTGGCATCTGGGGCCAGCCCCCCTGTGAATGACACACAGTTCAAGGAAGTATGTCAAGAAGATCCTTGTAAAATGAAGTCTTATATGACTATATCTGTCCCACTCTGCTGAGTAGTTAAATTTATCCCCGAGAGTTACATTTTCCTCCTTTAAATTCTTTGTTTTCTTTTCTTTATAGGACATGGTGATATAAATGTACCCAGTGTACTTCTCCAGACAGGTAATGGGACACCAGTGATGAGAAAGTGCTTGTAATATCCTCCTCCCACACATACCCCTGAATATACATCCATTCAGAGGTGTGTCATCCTGCCACAAGGGAACATCTTTCTCCTTGGCTTTCCTTTTATGATAGCTGACGCAGCCATGAAACAAAACTAGACAGACAGAGTACTACCTCCTTTTCCTCTTCCTCTGTGCCTTTTCTCCTGTGCAGGCAGTGATTGTCACCTGTGTGGTAAACTAAGCCCTCCTTAGAGTACCTGGCGGTACACAGACTACCCAGGAAGCTTAAGCCAGCAGCTGAGTCAGGGCCAGAAGGAGCTCCTAATTCCTCCTCCAGGGGATTCTGGGAGGGAAAAAAGATTTAGAAGTCAGGAAGCATTTACTTTCAGAAGTGACATGGAAGTAAGAAGGGCCTCCACTGTCATTCCAAACATGACTGAATAGGACTTGGAAGCAGAACATGTCAATGACAAGTGCCAAAAGCAAAATGAAGACTTTTTGCCACAATATGACATGTCCATAATAACTGTGAATTTCTGCATCAGAAAAAAAAAAAATTCGACTGACTCCTGTATCTGCTAGAACATCTATTTCCAACCCACAAGTTATTAGTAGGGGATTTTAAAATGTGATTCCAATAGGAAACAAACAACATCAATAATGATAATCACAATTTGTTCCAATACTTCTCCAATACCAGCGCAGCAGTAGCTGTTGCTGCTTTTATATATGAAGCACTTGCAAGATGCCAACAATAATACTGAGTATTTTGTCTTTACAGCAAACTCAGGAGGTAGGTAGGTACCCTGTTATTCCTACTCTCGCCCTTGTAAAATTAGGAGTGATTAAGTAACTTTTCAAAGTGATATGGCTTGTAAATGGTGAAATGGTGAGACAGGACTCAGGTTCACACCGTCTCCACCCAGAGCCCCCACTTACTGCCCGCTGTCAGCCACCCCCACACACATGCTGTCATTTCACTCTCAACTTCTCTTAGCCTGTACGCTTAGTGCCTGGATGTCCTATTCTCCAACACTGTATAACCAAGGGACCTATGTCCAGGTAAAGCTGCCCTTTGAGAAAAGTATCATACTTGTTATTTGCTTTCTCCTTTTTAAACTGGATCCACTTTCTGCTTTCTTTTTTCTTCTCCACCCTGTATACTGTACTCTCTTCTGTTTTTCATTGCTTTCCTCTGTTATCTGCCTATCCTCTTTTCTCCCACCTAATTCCATTGCTCCACCATCTCTTATTCTTATTCCCCAATATCTCGCGGTAACATGTTTTCTTCAAGGCACACACATTGAAAACACAACACATTCAGAAGCCTTTGGGGTTAGCATTGTATTAAAAGTAAACAGAAAATAAAAATGTAAGTTGTAATCAGAGAGGAAATATTCACTTTATGAAACATACATCTAATACAAGTCTTATGTCTAGAATATATAAAGTACCTCCAAAAATAAATAAGAAAAAACAAATTGGCATAAGACGACATACAAATATTTAATAATCATATTAAAAGGTAAATAATATCACTACTTATCAGAGAAATATAAACTTAGACCATGGTAGGATACTAATACACATTCACCAGAATGACCCAAATCAAAAGGACTACAAACACCAAATGTTGGTGAAAATGCAGAAAAAATGAGACTTCCATATATTGCTGGTAGAAGAGCAAAACAGTACCTCATTTTGGAAAGTTGATGGGCAATAGAAAATGAACATTTGCCTAACAATGACTTAATAAATTCTATTCCTAAGAGAAATTCTACACCCAGGAGAAATCAGTGCATATGTTCACAAAAATAATTAGCATAAGAAAGTACTCAACAGCTTTACTTTTAATATCTCCAAACTAGAAACAACACAAATGTTCATCAATCAATAAGAGTGTGAATAAATAAATTATGGTATGTTCATAAAATTGAATACTATATTATAATGGAAAGAAGAAACTGGGGGCTGGGATTGTGGCTCAGTGTTGAAGTGCTTGCCTAGCATGTATGAGGCCCTGGGTTCAATCCTCAGCACCACATATAAATAAATAAATAATAAAGGTACATTGACAACTAAAAAACATTTTTTTAAAAGAACAAACTGATGATCTATACACCGATATGAATAAATATTTTAAAAAATACATTTTGGAAGATAGAAGCTAGACACAAAGAGTATAACCATAAGATCCCATTTATATGAAGTTCAATAAGAGGCAAAACTAATCTTTTTTGACAAATGTCAAGAAATAGGGTAGTTAGTATATGAATATATAAATATCTCAAAATTCATCAGGATGTATATTTAATATTTATATATTTCATTGCATATAAATTGTAGTTAATAAAAAATGTAAATGGATTAAGAAGTATTTAGGTAGGAAATTATGACATTCCAGATTACTTCTTGCCAAATTCATAACATTTCATTAATAGCTGAACCTTTTGTTTCAAGGAGGATTGATAAAAAGCCAGGAAGCTAGAATGATCCTACCCTCTATGGAAAGCAAAATCATAGATGAATTCAAGGTTCTCAACATACCAGGTCTTAAAAATTCGATTTTGTGTTCATTTAAAGTTTCCAAAGTTGCTGAATACACACAACCTAACGTGTTAGGCATACCCAAAGGAAATTGTTAAAATGTGCATTTGAACATATTCATATTGCTGAGAAAACACTGGAAGTTGAATAATGAAAATGTTAATAATTAAAAGCCCTCTCGAATGCAGTCTCCTGACCATGAGGAAGCTAAGAGCTGCCATCCATAAAATTTAGTGTTGCAGGCCAAACATCTTTTCCAGACACCAATTACTTCCAGGGCCACAATGTGGCTCTCCAAAGGGGTAGAACAAGTCCCTATAACTCACTGCCCAATATATGACAGAGCTCTCTGCTGTGGCAATATACCAGAGGAAATGGCAAAAATGTTATGTTAAGAATGGAAAGAAAATAAATTTAAATGGCATGAGACATCTCCTTTACCATCAAAATATGCACATGCTAAGTAAGGTTCAGTATAGGCTGACAATGGGACCCGAGGACACCCTTAGGTTTATTAATGGTGAACTGGACTGTGGCCAACAGGGCTAGCTAACATAACCACTTCTGATGGCTCTGAAGGAATCGGGATTCCAGTTAACTGAATGGCCATAGAATATAACTCCTGACTTCACCTTCTACTTTTTTTCAAGGTTTAGACAATCCAGAAAATTATACTTTTGAATTTCTTATTACTCAATATTCAATTTGCAAATTACTTTTGCTTCCTAAGATAATAACAATCACTTTAATGAATCCTTAGTCTTTGTTTCTTGTTGATTGGGCATTCTTATATGTGATTTCTCTTGGCTGTCTTTTGGAACAGAAGTCATCCTTGTCTCATCTTCATAAAAGACAAATTATTTGCTTCCTAACACTGAATAAATATGTAAATGGTAACCATAATATTGCTCATACTTAATTTTTATGTTCTTGATTAAGAGAAAAGAAAATTTGAAACAACAGAAGTGCTAGGACATAGACAATTCTGAATACTGAAGTTCCTTGGTTCTTGGAAACAATTTTTTTAGCAACACATTAAAATCTAATTAAATAAGCCTAACTTTTACCTGAGATTTTTAATTATACATATTACCAAACTATAGGGAGATACTATTACTGAATCATTTTCTTTTACAAGCACATGGGCTTGAAATGAGAAATCATGTTTAGCCACCAAATTTTAAGATACCAAAGTTAATTGAATATACCAGGGGCTTAAATCAGTTCATTTAAATTTAATTATAATACCTTCTCCCTCAAATGTGGAGAAAGAAGACAATTATTCTAAGACAAACCTGGTATACAGAGAAGAGTTAATCAAGCCTCTACTATTGAATTTAAATGGCTCTTTTGAAAAATTGAACCTTAACTAGTATCTGAGAACTTAGATTTCAGGAGGTATCTCACCATTCTCTAAATTTTAAGAGTGGCTCATTGTGCCCCAATTGCTTATGCAAACAATGTGGTTTATGTTGAACACATACTTTCCTCCTTAGAAGTCTGGAATTTTGGTACATTCTAGTCAGAAGGTACCTAGCTAACCTCTTCCTAATAAAAACTCCAGGCACTGAGTTCCTGGTAGGCTGCCCTGGTAAAAGATATCCCTGATGAAAACCTTTCACATTGTTACTACTCAGTATTGGAGGAATTAAATGCATCCTGTTTTACTCCACTTGGAGAGTAGCTTTTGGGAGTTTGCATCCGTTTTCTGCAGATTTTGCCATGTGTGCCCTTTCCTTTTGCTTTAAATTCTTTTGCCATAATCAAAGCCAATAATATGACCAACTGATGAGCTCTGGGGGCTCCTCTTTTCTTTGCTTCAAGGTAAGAATTTGTTGCATTTTTATTTACCTAGTAGTAATGACCTGTGTCTTTTAATAACAAAAGTTCTTTGGATGGGTCTATAATAATCTAAACAGGTAAATTCAGTATCTTAGAGTCAAGTTACTGGCCAAATATTTTAGCACAACTTCCCTTTTAAAAATATTTTTAGTTGTAGATGGACACAATACCTTTGTTTTATTTATTTTTATGTAGTGCTGAGGATTGAACCCAGTGCCTCACATGTGCTAGGCAAGCACTTGATTTTTGGGGATGGTACCTTTTGGATTTCACTACAAAATACAAAAGGTACCACCCCTAAAAATCCCTTTAACTAGGCAGAGAATGAAAAATAATCACATTTGTAGCATAAATAGATTTGTTCATGTAAGTCTTATTAAATGCTCAATTGTCTGTCTGTGTGAGCCACTAGGTTTCATTTCCTCCCCCCCACCTTTTTTTCCTATCCAAGCTTCTTAAAAATGCAGCTGGCCAGAGTAAATAATGAATGTGCCCACTCTCCTCGTTTTCTTTTACATTTTTTAACCTGCTTATGTTTAAGAGTAAAAATTGTACTGGTAAATAGCAAGAAAAAGAAAAAAAAAACCTATGAAGTAGAAAGTTATTTGATAAGGATGTGACCTTGGCTGATCCTTTTATAAGAACTAACACTAAATAGATAGCCTTATGTTGAGAACTAAAACAGTATTATGGTAAGTAACACCTCAAAGTGTCAAAGGCCAAATTATTAAGCTCAGGAATATAATTGCATATTTCTTTTTATTCTAATTACAGTGCAATCTCTTCTTGATTCCAAGTTCGTTTTGCATCAATGAGCACTGCCTGCTGTTTCCACATATGTATGCCTACACAGTAATTTGTCCATTAGTTCTCATTTGTTAACAATCCTTGTATTAAATTACAAATATCCAATATTAATTTTCCATGTATAATTCCCTTTGCCTGGATGCTTATTAGCTTTCACCAATACATTTTCAATGCCTTCTTGTAAAATAATGGACTAAAATGCTTCATCCTGCAGAGTAGAGATGTTACCTGAGAAAAATCATCCTTTTTTCCCCCCTGGACTCCCAAAACACTATTGTCATCCTACTCAAATCAAGCAATGAGCCAGAAAAACTCAGAAGACCACAGATAACAATCGTCATCAAAAATATAAAACAGGGAAATGTCACCCGAGGGCACTCACCCACTGGAATCTGCAGAAGTGATAGCAATCAGTGGCAGGATCTTCAGAGGGAGGCTGGTGGGTCGTGGAATGTTCTCTGATTCACTTTTCAAGTCAGCTTGTTCCAACTGTCTGAAGGCAAGAGGAGGAAGCTGAATATTTCGGCATGAAAGTCTCCGCACAAGATAGGGTTCCATTCCCCGGAAAGGGTCTTCCTCTTCATTACTGGAATGCAGTGTTTCCTCAGAGGCCTATGAGTAAAGTTCAAGAAAATACACACAATCAATAAAGGCTCCCATGTTTATGGTTCATAATGGCTTCATACCTTCTCGGGGGGAAATTAACTTAATTTCACATTAACAATAATAGTTACTGAAAAGATTAGAATTTATAACTGAAGTTAAGTCTTATTTTGAAAGCAGTAAATTTGTTCACCAGTATATTTAAGAATAGTTTGGTTGAAACCATTGATTAACATCTTCAGTCATCTTAGAATTCATTAATTTTTTCATGAAATATATAAAATCAAAGGTAAATCAAAACGTTTTTCTACCTTCTATGAAATGAATTGCAAAAACATAATTTCCTTATATATCTTGAGTTATTCATGTCAGGATGTGTGTGTGTGTGTGTGAGTGTGTGTGTGTTCTCACATAGATGCCTATGAAAAGAGAGGTAGAAATTGACTCCAATTTTTTTCATACTTAGCACCATATTTGCAACACGTTTTCATACATCTCTAATATTCTCTTGCCAATTGCTATAATAAGAATTTCTGAGAGGGATTTTTAAAAAGGTATGAAAATAAAATCTGAATGCAGATAGGATTTAAAATGCACCTGAATTTTGAAAAATTTGAGCTACAGTACCCACATACAAAGGCAAATCAAGTCTAGAATCAAGTAGAAAATTTAGTATTTTTATTTTAATTGAGAAAAATGTCCATTACATGAACAATAATTATTTCTAAGTTGTTAAAAAGTCTGCCTGAGTAACATTTATTATATTCACATACTTAGAATTATAGTATCATCAAATGCTACAACACGCTTCAGTAGAGTGCTAGGTTTTTGAATACTTACCACTTTACCAGTTGGGTTTTGGTGTGTGTGTGTGTGTGTAACAGGGATTGAACCCAGGGGCACGAACTACTGGGCAACATCCCAGCACTTTTATATTTTATTTAGAGACAGGATCTTGCTGAGTTAGTGCCTCACTAAGTTGCTGAGGCTGGCTTTGAACTTGAGATCTTCCTGCTTCAACCTCTGGAGCTGCTGAGATTATAGGCATGTGCCACCATGGCCAGCACCACCTGTGTTGTTTAATCTAAGGAGTAAGTTTCTTTCTCATAAAAACAGAACTAGTATTTACCCATAAGAATTAAATGATACATGGATAGCTGATTGCCTGTAATGTGCTAAGGAATGGTAAAGGGCGATTTTCTTCCCTTCTGAGTTTTATAAATGAAGAAACTCACCCAGAGGCAAAGTACCTTCCTGCAAACTAGCTTTTGGTTATAAGTTAAAACTGCATGAACTTTGGAGCATTCAGAACCAGAATATAATCTTTATTGCACTCCTTATTATACCACTATCTTGGATCAATTAACTTGAGCTCACTAAGGTTATTTCTCCAAAAACCAAGATAATTTTCTCTGAAAATTGAGGTAATATTATTTACCTCTTGAGATCATGGTTTGGAGCAGGTACAAAGAATCATAAGCACCCACATCTGGCTCAGTTTGTACTCAACAAAGTGGCTGTTATTATGATTGGAATCCAGTCTAATTCTTTTTTTTTTTTCCATAGCACTATGCTACCTTTGATGCTCATTCTAACCTGGTTGAACCTGGTTGATTTCCAAATAGAAAATGTGTCTCTTCCTGTTATACATCTTGAAAACTATGAAAGCAACAATGGACTATTCAGCCTTGCATTGTGTTGTCTAATTTTATGGATCAAAAGTAAAATACAAGAATACCTAAAAGGTGAAGAAGAGGTCTAAGCTAAAAGAGAGTTCATTTATTTCAAATCCCAGACTTGAAGATCTAGATTCTGAGAATCTGTGCTTTGAAGAACCCATTTGCTTTTTAAAATGACATCAATAACAGTAATTAAATATATTTACTGAATCCCTTAAGTGGTGCTATGCTTTACTTCTACCATCTTATTTAATTGGTATTAAAATCCTGTGAGATAACTCCTCTTTTCTCATTTTACACACAAAGGAACAGAGATCTATTAAATTACAGACCTTGGCCAAATGGCCACATGGCAAGTAGGTCGACCAACTATCCCTGTTTGGTGGGAAATTTCTGATTTTAGCCATTTAAGTCCTGTGTCTGGGAAAACACCGCACTATCAAGCAAACCAGGATGGATACTCACCTCCAAGTCAGGATCCAATTTCAAATCTCTTTGAATGAACGCCTGATGTTACACTCCCTAAACAGGTGCAGGGTGTACACAACTAGACATGAATAGAACACATGCTAATTCACCACAACTTTATAAACTTCACACTTGCATTTTTTTGTTAATTAACAGAATGGAGGTCAAACAATCCTATGAAAACATTCAAAAGTCATGGTAATATCTGAGTAAATCAGGAGATAGAAATTTTAGATCCTGCTATACCAGTGATTACTCACGTGGTCTTAAGAAGTCACTTAACCCAGACCCTTAAAGCTTAGGTGGTAACAATTCATGGCAAAAAATAAAATGTTTAGTGAATTTGCAGATATGGAAAATAAGGAGAAAACACATGCAAGTCACATTCTTAGCTTTTACATGGGGAAAAGAAGCTGCATGTGCATGAGAAGTTTATCTATGAACAGAACTGAAAACTGACCCTACTCTTGGGTTGCTAACAGGTCATAATTAAGTTAATGGCTTATGTGTATGGATAGCTTTCTTCAAAATGCACATAGAAAGAAGAAAAACAGATGAGTCTACCAAAGCTTTGGTCACACTGAATGTAGCTAGCTGAAGTTCACACCATTTTTATTAGATGCGTAGATATCCACTGTGAGCATTTGCAAATGGCAAAAATGCTTCATATAACCCAGGTTATTTGATGAATGACTTAATGTTTGTGACATTCTCTTTTCAATAAAACTGACTCAAGGGGTAATTTCTTTTGAGAGAATCATCGCTATTAAAAATAAAGTTTATTTATTTATTTTTAAAAAAAAATTTTTTTTATTGTTGGTTGTTCAAAACATTACATAGTTCTTGATATATCATATTTCACAATTTGCTTCAAGTGGGTTATGAACTCCCATTTTTAGCCCATATACAGATTGCAGAATCACATCAATTACACATCCATTGATTTACATATTGCCATACTAGTGTCTGTTGTGTTCTGCTACCTTTCCTATCCTCTACTATCCCCCCTCCCCTCCCCTCCNNAAATTCATATGGAAAAATAAAAGACCTAGAATAGCAAAAACAATGCTAAGCAGGAAGTGTGAATCAGGCAGTATAGCGATACCAGACTTCAAACTATACTACAGAGCAATAGTAACAAAAACAGCATGGTACTGGTACCAAAACAGGAGGGTGGACCAATGGTACAGAATAGAGGACACAGAAACCAATCCACAAAACTACAACTATCTTATATTTGATAAAGGGGCTAAAAGCATGCAATGGAGGAACGATAGCATCTTCAACAAATGGTGCTGGGAAAACTGGAAATCCATATGCAACAAAATGAAACTGAATCCCTTTCTCTCGCCATGCACAAAAGTTAATTCAAAATGGATCAAGGAGCTTGATATCAAATCAGAGACACGCTGTCTGATAGAAGAAAAAGTTGGCTACGATCTACATACTGTGGGGTCGGGCTCCAAATTCCTCAATAGGACACCCATAGCACAAAAGTTAATAACTAGAATCAACAAATGGGACTTACTCAAACTAAAAAGTTTTTTCTCAGCTAAAGAAACAATAAGAGAGGTAAATAGGGAGCCTACATCCTGGGAACAAATCTTTACTCCTCACACTTCAGATAGAGCCCTAATATCCAGAGTATACAAAGAACTCCAAAAATTAGACGATAAGATAACAAACAACCCAATCAACAAATGGGCCAAGGACCTGAACAGACACTTCTCAGAGGAGGACATACAATCAATCAACAAGTAAAAATAAAGTTTAAATTCAAGCTCACATATTGTCAGTTTAAGCCCAAACTTCCTGTAGGTACTTTATTCTTGATCATAAAAATGATTAAGCAATAGATATTTATATTCTAACATTTTCGACTCAAAAACTGTATAACAAGTGATCTTTTCACACTCCAGGTCAATGTGTTTCAATTATACTAGAGAAATAAAATGGAATAACTTTATCACGTAGAAGGCAGGAGTTTAAATGCCCTTATTTTGGAAAGAAATATAAATCTAACCAACAGAGCAATACATATCTTGTATTATTGCCAGAAAAAAATGGTATTTTTGCAAGGAGTTCAGGAAAAAGATATTATTTCTAACATCCTAAAGCCCTTATTTCTCAAATCATGGTACTAAACTCCCTGCATTAGAATCAAGGAAGGTTCTTGATTTATTCAGACTCTCAGGTCCTCTTCCAGATATGCATAATCAAAATCTCTATGATTACAGCCTAAGAGTCCAAATAAATCTCCACTATGATTCTTATGTGTACTAAAATTTGAGAACTAATGGTTTTGACATTTTAGACATAGTCTAATAAGATTATCTGGCAAAGATCTAGCCACAAAGACATTCATTGCAGCTCATTTATAATAACAAATAACTGAATGTAATCTAATTGCTACACTGAAGGATTGGCTTAATAAATTTTGATGCATCATATGATGAAATACTATGATAATGTTATAATAATGCAGAAGAATATGTGATTATGTTTATGACATAATGTTGAGTGTAAGAACAGATTATAGAGTGATCTCATTTTTATGAAACAACATCAAAACAAAAAAGTCACATAGTCATACAAACATTCTGGAAGGATATAGCCTAACTCCCTAAAGTAGCTCTCTGTTTAGTGGTATGAGTGGTTACTTTGTTTCATATCTTATTTCTTACAAGTTTCTATATTCTCCATGACAAAAATGTTTTCATTGAAAAGCACATGAAAGTCTCAGCAATAAAATGAAACAAAGTTCACTTTGCTATTAATGGGACTTAAAAAACCACTTGTTCAGCTTCAAAATATACAATATCAAAAGAAAAACACTAAAATATTTTGGATGAATTGTTTTATTATAATAAAATAAAAAATTTCATGATAATTAGCCAATTTATGTGGAATAGTTGACAAACAAATAACTTTAATGTGATGCTTTTCACTGTTAGAATAAATACCCCTTCAAAACATATACTTAAGAAAGAAACTCCATACTATTACCACATATTATGGATAAGTATTAAATCTGTGATTATTATTATTATTTACTTTTTTGTTTTCTTCAGTTTCTAAGCAATGTATAATTAATTTCTCTGTTCTTTTTTTTCATCCTTTTAAAGTAGGTTGCAAACCACACACACACACACACACACACACACACATACACACACAATGTCATGAATATAATACTCATATGCATTATATGAAAGAATATTTATTTTTAGACACACAGCTAGACCACACTTCCAGATTCCCTTACAGGTAGATATAGACATGTCAATGAGTGTTTTATTACATGACTGAGATGTGTGTGACTTTCACATGTGACTAAAAAGATTGTGGATACAATCCTCCAATTTGACCTCCTTCTGCAGTCCCTTGCCATATGTTGAAGATAGTAGGGTCACAGGGTGAAAGAAGTTATAGTCCTTTATCATTGATTACAGGAAAGCCACTTGCCAATCACAATGCTTTATTTGGGCTGCATGAGTCACAAGTAGTCAGTATGGGTGTAAGTCACTAAAATTTGAGGGATTCTTGTTATAGGGGTCTATTTTGCATGTATAGGCACTTCTATATTCTCTGAGTTCAACCTATCTTATTCATGATATTATTTCCTGATTGATTCCTTAAGTAAGCAGTTACTGAGCACCTACCACCTTTCAAGCCTGTCTTGGGTGCTAGACATACACAGGCAAATTGGCACTTTCTTTCTTGTAAGTGCCTTACTTAGGGAGAAAGTAGAGAGATACTCACCAGAATATGATAAAAGCTGTAGCAGAGACTTAGGGTTCTTTAGGAGTATTTAGGTGGGCTTTCTCAAGCATTTCTTTCTAGCCAGATGTAACGTCAGTGAATAGAGAAAACTTGGATTGTCTGAGGCAAATTAAGATCTATGATTAACCCATAAACTGGACATTTCTCTTTTGATTCCTCCTTTCTTTAATGATTTCTGTTGTCTCACTGCTGGCTTCTCTATTAACTCTTAAATCTAGGCATTCTCCAATGTGCTATCCTTCAACCATTTCTTTTCTCACCCTACACAGTCATGTTGAAAATATTATCCAAGACAATGAAACAAATACATCCTGCTCTCTTATTTATGACTTCTAGTCAGTCATCAGCCTGCCAATTAAAGTGTAATGATATGCTAATATGTCAATTTCCTTTCACAGTCTGGACACATGGACAGGAAGGAAGGGAGAATGCCCAAACATTTGTATCCCTAGCACTCAACCAGTCAGTGCCCAGGACAAAGCATGCTAAATAGATCTTGTTAAAGAGCTGAATGAAGCAAATAGACAAATATTTTCATTTCTTCCACTGTAAAAGGTCAGGAAATGAGGAAATTATTATTATTATTAGATGTTGGGTTTTTTAATATTTATTTTTTAGTTGTAGCTGGACACAATATCTTTATTTTATTTATTTATTTTTTATGGGTGCTGAGGATCTAACCCAGGGTCTCACACATGCTAGGCAAGTGCTCTACTACTGAGCCCCAGCCCCAGCCCACATGTTGGTTTTAATAGTAATGTTGTACCTATTCATACAAGTAAAGTATGATCAATACTCATACATATAACAAGGAATTTCTTAAAGAATTCCAAAACTTTGGCCACTCAAATTGCTTCAGTCTCTCTCCATGTTTGGACCTTTTGTCAAAGACAGTCATCCCTCTGTATCCATGGGATTCAAATCTGTGGATTCAAAAAAAACTGTGGAGCAAAAATACTCAGAAGAAAAAAATTATATGTGTACTGAATGTATAATAAATGTATAGTCTTTTTTATTATTCCCTAAACAATACAGTATTATAATAATCTTATTATATTAGGTACTATAAATAGTTCAGAGATTATTTAAAGAATATGGAAGAATCATATATGTTATATGCAAACACTATACCATTTTATATGAGAGGCTTGAGCATCTGTAGATTTTGGTATCTGTGGTGGTGGGAAGTCCAATTCCCCCATGGGTACTGAAGGATAACTGTGAATGGGCATTATGATAAATATTTTCACCTAATTAAAAAAAAAGAATAAAAGATTTTAGGTACTCAGTGATTCCAGGGGACCTACACTGTGCAGAGCATTGGAGGGGTGAGCATTTTAAAGAGTGGATAGGTTTCCAGAAAGAGGACAGATTAAGCTGAGGATAGGTGCTTACCATTTCCAATGTGATATTTCTTTTTTACCCTCCAATTAGTTTGCCGCAAATCAAGCTCCATGAAACATGTCCCTTTTTATAGTATAAATAAGATAATTTTCAAAAACTGAATCAACTATGATAACAATGTAAAAAAAGTACTGTCACAGCAAATTGAAGATTACACTTGCAATCTAAAAGAAATATACTGGCATTAGGCGTTGCCTATATATATTATTCTTTTATATCATCATTAAGTCCTTCACAATGTACTGAAGTAATAACTGATAACCATCCTTAAGATTCCCTAAACCTTATGACGAATGTTTTTCTCCTTATCTCATTACTCATTATGTATGTTTTATCTTAAAATTAAATGCTAACTTTGCCCAAATAATCTTAATTTAAAAAATCACAAATCAAGGCAATCAAGAGAAATACCTAGGTCTTTCAATATTGGAAAGGACATCATACTGAATCAACACAATTTGTCTTCAAATGGATATTTGTATACTGATAAAGAAAAGACACTCTTGTAAAATGAATTCCATCTAAAAATGAAAATTTTCACCTTAGGTTAACATAAAGATACCACATAATTCTCAAACATTCACAGAACATAATCCAAATATAGGCTGTGATTTTATGCTGATTAGAAGAGACAGAAATCACTGAAGTTTTCTAAAGCCATTTCCTATATCTCATCAAAACTTCTAAAAAGTTCCTAAAAGGAATAGAAAAATTTCTCCTTCACTAATATTCTCATCAAAAAGAAAGTCTATCTGAAACTCTAGAATTCAATTAACCTTCGGTAAATAGCATTGTACCTTTCCTGGGTGACCTTAAGAAAAATGAAGTCAATTTTATTTTGTTAGTAGAGGAAGGAAAAACATGAATTCTACCAATTATTACCTCCAAAATGAAATACAGTAATAGAATCACAACTGTAAAAAAGAACCTAATATTGTTTACAATTTTTTTTTCTTTTTAGCTCCTAAAAATCATGTCTTCTAAAAATGTAGATTAAAATATAGCTAGCTTACTCTTTTGGTATTTTGAAAAATCTCTCACTTGAGGAATTAGGTGTCAACAGCAACCTTAAGAGAAATGCAAAGAATCTACTGTTTTCATTTCAAGTTTTATTTAAATACCAATACAAATAAAACTATTACAAACACGAAACAAAAAAAAAATTGAAACCATTTAAATAAAGGCATTTATATGTCTATAAAGTTAGAATAAACTAAGAAAGATCAGGTAACCATAAGGTATTTCATTTGTAAATTATGAATTGAAAGAATTTTTCTTTTAAGCCTACATCCAACATGATAGTCAATGCTGCAATGTGACGTTTATTTTTGTTAAAATAAGAATAAAAATAACACAAGATGATCCTCATCATCCCCTATTATTTAGCATCATTAATAGTGTTTATTGTATTACATGTTCTCTCTAGATAGCTACATTAGATTCTCACTAGAACTACATGGGCTACTACTTCCTATTTTACAGATTTGGAAAATTAGGCTTAGAGAAAATTAGACTTAAGTGTCCCAAAGTGACACTTCTAATAGGTGGTAAGTCTAGGTTTACTGATACCAAAACTCATGGTTTCAATCCAAATGAAACATTTTCCCCATTTTTCAAGAACATTTGACTAATTCAGTAAATCAATGTGGGGGATAGAAATAAGAGGCCCAGGAACATAACAGTAAGTCTTCAGACCTCAGTGTTGGTTGTGAATTCTGAAATATCTATTTAATTCATTTCTAGTCCTTCTCAGTGATAGCCCCAAGGCCAGTTGTCACTGACCAGACGCCCACTGAGAGAAGGATCCCTCCAAGGACCTCAAAGAGGCCACACCCATCTGCACACCTCCTATTAGGCCTGCCATCTGTAGAACCTAATCCTGACATGGAACTTGTTACATGCTATCCCTGCAGAATAAAGGCCTGCAGGTTGTATAGTATTCCCTGGGATGAGACAGGATTTACTGTGTTCAAGTTCCTGATAACAGGCCTTCCAAATGTGGACTGCATTGCTGACTTAGCAGCAGACTTGTGACCTAGCTCAGACCCCAACTGACTATGATCCTAAAGGCAATTCCATGAGCCTTGGTACCTAGCAGAAGGATGTTGCCAAAGCAAGTCTGTTAAGACTAGAAGAGGTGTTTACTCCTTCAAATGCACATATCTAATGCAAGTTTACATCAAAAGAAATTTTAAAAGTTTGCATAACTGACCCTAAAGAAATAAAGAACTAGGGGCTGGAGTTGTGGCTCAGCAGTAAAGTACTCACCTAGTGTGTGAGGCCCTGGGTTCGATCCTCAGCACCACATAAAAATAAATAAATAAAATAAAGGTATTGTGTCTAACTACAACCAAAAAATAAATATTTAAAAAAACAAAGAAATAAAGAACTAGAAATTGCCTGAAAGAAATCAAAATTATCATCATAAGGAATCTCAATAAGATATAAAAAACATGGGAAGACAACTGAATACTATCAGGAAAATAATATGTGAACAGAATGAGAAGATAAATATAAACCATAAAAAACAATTAAAAAGAAATTGTGGAACTTATGAAGACAATGATAAAACTGAAAAATGCATTAGAGAGTTTTGACACTAAATTTGACTGTGCAGAAGAAAACATCAGAAGACTTAAAAAGAGATCACCTGAAATTAGCTAGCTAGAGGACCATAAAAAAAAGAATGAAAAGAAGTGAAGAAAGCATAGGGACATATAGAACATCATTAAGTGAATGAATATGTAAACTATGGAAGCTCCAGAAGGAGATGATAGAAAAGGGGAACATAACGTTTTTTTTAAAGAAAACACTGGCTGAATTTTTTTTTCAAATCTTTGGAAAGATATGAACACTTAAATTCATGAACTCAAAGAACTCCAATAAGATCAACCCAGAGAAGATTACCCTGAGATATCATATTGGCAAAAGTAAAAGACAAAGACAATACAAAAGCAATAAGAAAAAGAGACTCATCACATATCATAGGCTGTCAGAAGAAGTCTCAAAAGAAAGCCTGAAGGCCAGAAGGGAAGGGGATGATATAGTTCAAGTGCCTAAAGCAAAAGTGCCAACCAAAAATTCTATACCCTGCAAAGCTATCCCTTAGAAATGATGAAAATATAAAGATGTTTTAGACAAACAAAAGAAGGGCTTCAATACAAGACCTGACTTTACAAGAAATGCTAAAAGTTCTTTAGGAGGAAATTAAAGAGTGATAAATAATAACATGAAATATAGGAAAGTTAAAAACTCATGAGAAAAGTACAGTCAAATTATGAATGCTCTAATCATAATAATTATGTGGTCATTTTAACTCTAAGTTAAAAGCTAGAAGACTATAGTATTAAAAGTAACTATTTTCACAGTAATTTGTTAGTGTATATGTGATATGAAAAGAGGGAAAGTGTAATAAAGGTAGCATAAAATGGGCTTTGAGTTAATGTATAGAGTTTTTTTCAGTGCAACTAAAATTGTTATAGCCTTAAACAAAATGCTATAGCTATATGAGTTTTTTTTTTTTAATACTATGGTAATCACAGAGTTGATCACTAGAATCAGTTGATTTTTAATCACTAAACAAAAACCTCTGAAAACCCAGAATTTTTAATCACTAAACAAAAACCTCTGAAAACCCAGGATTAGGTGATTTCAAGTATGAATTCTACCAAGTGTTTCAAGAATGTCAATACTTCTTCAACCAAAAAATTAAATCATAGGCTATACTTCTATATTCATTTTATGAGTCCAGCAATACCCTCATACTAAAGCCAAAAAAGGATGCTAAAAGTAAATTATAGACCAATAATCCTTGTAATCATGAATTAAAATGTCACTAACAGAACACTAGCACACCAAATTCAAGAAAACACTAAAAGAATCATTTGCTACAATTGAGTGAGATTATTCCTGGGTGTGCAAGTAGGTTTCAGCATACTCAAACTCAATAATTGTGAGATACCATAAAAACATAATAAAGGATTAAATTTATATTATCTATGATCATCTTAGTAGATTAAAAAAAGGACATAAAAATTCATCATCATTGTATGATAAAACTAGCTCTCAATACATACATGAATTATGTAAGAAATATAGTTAATATATTAAGGCCATATTTGACAAGCCTACCATCAACACTATACACAGCAATGAAAAGCTGAAATATTTTTTCCTAAAATCTGAAACAAGGCGTAAATGCCTATCTTACTACTTTTGTTCAATGCAAAAATAGAAGTCCTTGCTAGAGCAATTAGACAAGAAATAATAAATAAAAAATACACATTAGATAGAATTTAAATTGTTGTTATATAATAAATATAAAGCCCTAAAGATTAACAAAAATATGTTAGAATGAATAAGCAAAATCAAGAAAAGTTGGAGGATACAAAATCAACATACCAAAGTTAGTTGCCTTTCACTATAACAACAAACTATAAGAAAGTAAAATTAAGAAAAAACATCCCATTTGTAAAAGCACTGAAAGAATAAAATATTTGGAATAAATGTAATGAAGGAGGTGAAAGGGATCTACACCTAAAGCTATAAAACATTGGTGAAAGAAATGAAAGAAGACACAAATAAATTGAAAGATACCCCATGATCATGGACTGGGATACTTAATAGAGTTAAAGTACC
Organism: Marmota marmota marmota; assembly: GCF_001458135.2. NCBI lineage: Eukaryota > Metazoa > Chordata > Mammalia > Rodentia > Sciuridae > Marmota > Marmota marmota. The sequence goes on along the minus strand of NW_025999924.1, from coordinate 3,172,956 downwards.
TATATTACACAAAGTAATCTACAGATTCAGTGCAATCCCTATCAAAGTTTCAATGGCATTTTTAGGGAAAATATCATTTTTAGAAAAATATCCTGTAACTATTGTAGAGCTACAAAAGACCCTGAAGAGCCAAAGCAATCTAGAGAATGAAGAACAAAGATGGTGGAATCACCCTTCCTGACTTCAAACTACATTTCAACACTATAATAATCAAAGAAGTATGGTCCATAGAAACAGAAACAAAAAAGAGATCTGAAAAACAAACCCATGCATACACATACAGTCAATTAATTTTTGACAATGCACCAAGAATACACAATGGGGAAAGGGTAGTCTCACCAATAAGCTGTGCTGGGAAAACTAATTATTCACATGCAAAAGAATAAAATTGCATATTTATGTTACATCATCCACAAAATTAGCTAAAGGTGGCTTAAAATTTTTATTCAGATAATACAGAGAAAAAGTCCTTGATATTGGTGTTGTCAATGTCTAATAAGATACATACCTAAAGTACACACAACAAAATCAAAAGCAAAGTGGATTACATCAAGCTAAAATCTTCTGCACAACAAAGGCACTAATCAATAAAATGAAAGTACCATCCTGATGAGATGTTAGAAAATATGTGCATTAATTGGATATAATTTCCTAGCATTGGATTTGTATACACAACTAGGGTAACTCCACATTATATATGACTACAAGAGTGGAAACCTAAATATAATAAGTTATACTTTATGTATGTATATTCTGCCAAAATATATTCTACTGTCATGGATAACTAAAAATAAAACATAAAAATATTTAAAAATAAAATATGTGCAAACTGTATGTCTGATAAGGGATTAATATTTAAAGTATACTAGAAACTCCAACATCTCTGTATTAGGCAATGGTGTAGATATTTCTCCAAAGAAGACATAGAATGGCCAAAAGATATATTAAAAGGTATTCAACATCACTAATCAATAGGGAAATAGACATCAAAATGAGAATAAGATGCTATCTCATATTATGTTAGGTATCCCCTCATAAACGTTTAATATGACTCTGTGTGTGTGTGTGTGCGCTTGCGCACACATACAACCTCAATAAATATTATACCTCAATAAAACTAGGAAAGGAGAAAAATATCTGCTTATTCTCTTAAGATCATAACACAAATTATTTAACAAACATTTAAATTTATCCACCAATTACAAAAAATTTAAAAGACTGACGACTAGTTTGAACAACAACATTGGAATACAATCTGTAAACCCAACCTGTAGGATATAGGACCGAGTTTCTTTTTTAACAAAAATTTCCGAGAAATGATAGAAAATGGATATTAATGGTCTAAACGAGATTTAAGAGATATAATGATTTTAACCTGTTTACCTTGTTTGAAACCATAATAAATTAAAAATTATTTTAAAATTCAGAGAAATTTGATACTAAGAAATTAGGAAATTTATTAGGAAAGTTTAAAAGTGTTTTAATATTGTTAAGGTAATACTTCAAAAGAGAACCATCAGACACATATTAGAACACAGATGAAGAAATATCATATTTACTTAAAAATAATCACACTGGAGAGAAATGTGGGTAGGGATACAGTAGAAATTGTTGTGAATTGCTGAAGTTGGATGAAATTCCTTAAGAGCATCATACTATTCTCTAGACTTTTGTATATACTTGAAATTTTTCACCATACATCTTTTAAATATGAGAATTTATAATAATTTTCTCCTTTAAATAAAAGAAGGAGAAATAAGGTACTGAACTCAGAGGAGGGCTCCAGCCACCAGAAGTCATATCCAAGTAAAATGGTGCTTGTATCACCCCTTTACAAAGGCTGGCTCTACAACTAGAGTTAAAGCTCTGTGTTCATGATACCCTGTGAAGGAACCTTGAAAGCAAATTAAAATAGGTCCATAAATTGCTAAGTATTCCTCAGAGACTTTGTATTCCTCAGAGCTTTGTATGCAACACATTATCATAATGATGATGGCTATGATGATACAGGATTCTGAAGCTATTTGGTACCACTCCACAATAGGAATTCTCCACTGTTTGTTATCTGCTTTAAAAGGGTGAGTCATGATCCAATCCCACCACTCAGCATCCACTAACCTTTTCACAATTGTTTCTTTCCTTTGTTTGTCTTGAAACTAAATAGAGGAAAATGTTATCGCTTGTAAATAATACTTGACAAAAATCAATTACTGTATCTCTTTCAAATAAACCAAAACTTTCCCAGAATCTAATAAGCTATTGCTTTTCATAGTATATACCCCTCAGGACTGCATTCTAAACACATTATCTCTAGCCCTCAAATTTAGGGCTTTAGACTTTTTTTTTTTTTTGGCTTCAAGGTTATAAAACAAGTTCTTCATTTTTGGATTCTGAGAATATTAAATTGCGAGAGCTTCAAAATAAAAGCTCTATACAATTTTTACAAGCACTTAAAAATTAGATACTTAGCTATTTGTTTCTTTTCTGCATTTTTTGGGGGCTCTGTTGTTTTCTAGGTTGCTTATAAGATGATTTTTCAAAATGTTCCTTTTAGTTACCACCCGAAACAATGAAAATTGCAATCAGTTCCCAATGGTTTGATTTGTTATCAAGGATTTCCTTGAAGGATAGAATAACAAATCACTCCAAACCTCAAGGCAACAAGAATTTTATAAGCTAGATTACAAATAACAGGATAAAAATATTTCTTTTTGCATAGGAATGAGTAACAATTTCTTAGCTGGAACCAACAACTAAAACATGAAATATCATCATCAGTGTTAATATAAGATAAAGTCAAATATCAGAAAAAAATCTTAAGTAATTGTTTATTTCAGTTTTAACATCAGGAAACAATATAATTGTCTATACCATATATAATTGGCAAAATGCTTTACCTATCAGTTATGTTATTACACATACACATTTGAGTTTAATTTACAGTGTTTACTATTTGATGTAAAATACATTCTCTTTCCATGTCACTTGCCTGATAGACTGCTCTCAGGGTTGGTAGTGACTTTAAATAATGACTAGGTTAATATTCCCCTTATTCCATAGCCCTCTACCTATATAGCTAATTAATTTTTCTTATAGAACTGGTAAAGGATATGATTCTACATTTTAATATCTCCAATCACTAAATATGAAAGTGGGCACTATCATGCAACAGGCATTAATTTAGTTCTGGGATACCATTGTAAACAAATTGAACAAAGATGTCAGCTATCAAAATTCTTACCTTCTAGCAGCTTCTGGAAGGGAATTCATCACCCTCAACCTGTTTTTCAGTAGTCACTGAGTGCCACAAGAGAAACAGAGCTACTCACCAAGTCACTGTGAGAAATTATTCTGTGTATGTAATATAAATATGTACCCTATAATTTCCACCTGTATTTAGTTCTGAGGTCAGACAGATCAACTGTATTTGTTATGTGCCATGAAAATCCTATAGATTTGTGTGTCCCCAGGCAACCATGCATTCCCCAGTCCTTTCCATTCAGGTGCCAAACACTCAAATTACTATAGGCACAGGACTGTTTTTATTGGTTCATTTTAGTTATGCATGACAGTAGAATTCATTTTGATATCATGATACACACATGGAATATATCTTATTCTAATCAGAATCCCATTCTTATGGGTGTACACAATGGTGGGATTTACTATGGTGTATTCATGTAAGTACATAGGAAAATTATTTCTGATTCATTCCACTGGGGAAAGGCACAGGAATTTAAAACAAATGGGTACAGTGGGCTGAGAAGAGAACAAAACATGATAACTACCTCTCTACGGTTGGTTTCCATACAAGAATTCAAGAGCACAATCCAGAATCTATATTTTATTAAGATATCTACTCATTTTGAAACTTCTGTCTCTAATTCAAACTTTGCAAAACATGATAGATAATGGGCCACACAAAACATATCTGAAGGCCACGATTTTGAACAACAGCTTTAGACATTCTTCATGTGATGTATTTTTGACTTTCATCTTCATGATGAGTCCAAGTTTTAGATGTACTGCATCTTCTAAATGCTCTTCTAAAGGTAAATTGTTCAGTATGGGGTGACACCTAGCATCTCATTGGTGGGGGAGAGGGGTTTTTCTTCATGCCAAGGAGGTGTAAGCCACTGGATAAATTTAAGTCTAGAATAATTAGTGAAGAACAAAAGACAAGAGTCAGAAAGAGATTTCCAAAAGCAGAGCCCCTGATAGGTTTAGTCCACATAGCAGCTAAAACTACACAAAATGGCTCCAGTGGTTTATTTAAGGGGGTACATCAAAGGCAGGGATAATGTTTCCTGGGTGGAGTCTTGCTTTGTGATGTATTGTTGCAGTGAGCAGGTTGACTGGCATCTTAGCGGGTCACACCCATCTCAAAGGGGCTGTACGGGTACAGCAGGTCACCCAGTAACCCAGTGTATGCTCCAGATGATCACTACTACTTTCTTTTCTAAAAGCCCAGAAGATTCTTTTCAAAGACTAACTAGAGAACTGAATCTATGATTAAACCATTGATTTATTAGTCCAGTCAACAATTATTTATTAATTTCTCAAGTTAGATACTGGAAATACAGTAGTGAACACTAAAATTTCTGCCTTCATTGGATTTTGTAAGTGTGAGGAGAAAAGAAAACAAACAATATAAGACAACTGCAGAGAATGAGCCGGATAAAAATAAAACAAGGGAAGTAGATGGAAAGCATGAAAATACAAAAAGCAAACAAACAAACAAAAAACCTCTTTACAAAATTTTTAAAAGTCTATTGTGCACGTAAGAAGCCCTGCTCAGAGCACTTGCGGTGAAGCTTATAAAGCCTAAAGGAGGAACCATATCAATCTTCCCTGTGACTGCCCTTTATAAACTTATATTCTTTTAGGATAAGCAGAGATATTTAAGCTGATTTCTCTGTAGCTAATTGGTTTAATTTCACTGAATCATGCTGACAAGGACAAAACACATTTTGTGCTTTATTTAGTGCTAGCAATTCAAAAAAACCAGAATAACTTAAATTTTATTTATTTGAGCTCTGGGAAGCTGAAGCCTCCATTCTTAAAACAAACAAACAAAAATAAAGGTCTAAAGCATGGGGTGGTGAGTAATTGTAATTTTTGACAGGGATCCACGGTCAGCCTCTCAAAAAGAATTAAAGCAAATAAGATTAATATCCTACTCCCTGAGGACATAACTTTAGGGAATTCACTTTCCTTGCCTTCCTGAAAATTGGGATTATTCAGTATTTTCTCTAGTGTGCTGTTAAATATTTCTTTAAAGATTTGGGCAAGATATTAGCTCATGTGTGAAGTGGGCATAATGACAGTGTCCAATCAGGCAGTTACTGTGAAGACTCACTGAGAGCAAGCCTGTGAACAGTGTACAGTAGGGCCTGGCGTATGACAAGCACAACATGTTCTCCTCTGTTTCTAAATGCAAACAAATTCAGAGAATTTATATATTAAAGACTAATGTCTATATAGCAGAGGCATTTTGATGTTGATCCAGACATTTTCCTAGCATATCATGTTTTCTGTTGTGCAATCAAACACAAATATACTAAGAAAGCTAAGCATTCGACGGGGAAGGACTGTGGTACTCTCTGTGATATCTACTTAACATATATGCTTCTGCTTTCATCATTTTGGCTACATACTTTGTGCTGGAAAAATCTATTGCATGCATCACCTGATTCTTTGTGCACTTTGTTCTTGTCTCTGTAGCATTAATATTAGTTTTAGTGTCACATCCAAAAGTTTTTTTGTGTGTGTGTGTGCCAAATTTACATCAGGTAGATGTTTTTGTTTGCTTTGAAGGAGGCATTTCTTCACCTTAGTGAAGGTAACTTTACTTAGTCTTTCCCATGTTTATTACACCATTTCTACTCAGAATACATTATCCTTGGGGGAAAAATCCATTTTATTTCCATATATCCAATTTTAATATGTGCCATGAATAAGTGATTTCTGCTAGACACTGATAAGTTGACAAATGATCTCAGTACTGTACTTGTTTGATGTCCAATTTTGAAATTATATGTGAAGTAAACATTTATATTTTTTATATTTTAATTGCAACAAGTATTTAAAGAAGGCAATATGGACAAAATTTTACAGTACTTGATCCCTACTTTGAGGGTCAAAGCCATCCTAGTAAGTTGGGGTAGAGTTAGGTTCAAAGTGTTAAACTCATGCTTCTAAATGTGTTCATTATTAGAGAAATCCCTTTATTTTTTAAATAATATAAAGGCATCCAGATCACCAGATCATTAGCTGACTGGTGTGTTTATTAGTCATCATTAATTACTAACAAATTATTTCAACTGAAAATATCAAATTATCAGACAGCAATTAAATCTTCACAATCATCCTCTGCATTTTTTTTCAATTCTGAATTTTTTTTTTAAATTTTCTCAAAAGTAGATCTGGAGCTGGGGTTGTGGCTCAGTGGTAGAGTGCCCATCTTGCATGTACCCTGGGTTCAATCCTCAGCACCACATAAAGATAAATAAAATAAAGGTTATTGTATCCATCTATAACTAAAAAATACACATAAAAAAAGTAGATCTGACATGACCAAAAGGTGCCAAATAGTAAAAGCTATAGAATTTTCTCTTTCGGCATCAAATACTTGCAAAGATATGTTGAAATGTCACATATGGCTTAAATATTATGATGTAAATGAATGTTTTCCTACAACCTAGCATAGCTAATGTGCAATTTTGAGATTAATTTTAGTTGAAAATTATTTTATCTTTTTTCAATTTAATAGCAATGATTTCTCAAATCTTCCTAGTAAACACTAGTAAACCATGCAATTATCATTATTATCTAAAGCAAATTCAGACTAAAACCTTTTAATACCATCTCAGTTTCTATCAACAACAAGAAAAATATGCTGTGGTTGACATAGAGGCCACATATACGTGGGGCAGCTTCTTTCAGCTGAATTGTTTTGTGGCACAGGAGAAAATTATCATAACCTGCACTGTTTTTCAGGAGAAGACTGGTACAAACATAGTGCTAATGAGGACAAGGTTGTAACTCTGCTTCCTGACCAGCCCCTTCTAGCTTCACTGAGGAAAACATGTCTGCAAACACAAAGGCTCCATTAGTTCTAGCAGTTGTCTCCCAAAAGATACCATTTTTCATAGGGATTTTCAAACACAGGAAGGTGAACAAAAACTCCGAAGTTGCCAACACTACTGGGAGTGGGGATGGAGCTGCAGAAAGGGCAGGCAGAGCCAATGTCGGGGCCAAAAACTGATGCACAGCCTCCTCTTCTAACATCTGTGTAATATGGGCAGCGGGTGGGGTGAGGCAAAGGCAGAATGAAATCTGTGTCCCTAGTTAGCTGACAAGTGTCCTAGAGCAAATCATACTTGGAGAAGAGAGTGGCCTGTTTCAAAATGGAGTATCTTTAGGAGGGCTGGGAAAAGGAATGCAAGCTTCCCAAGGCTTTGATAATTTTATACATTTTTAATCTCATTTTCTGTTTATACATTTCTTTATGTTATACTAAGAAAAGCTCTATCACACAGTTTTTATTGGGCTTTGTCTTTTCAACTCATATGATACAGCTGGATTCCCCACCTTGCATCCAGGGTGGATGAATCCCAAGATCCCCAGTGGAGGTCTGATCTCATAGATACCACAGAACCCCAGACAATACAGTTTTTTTCCTCTACATACATACCTATGATAAAACTTAACATCAGTTAGACACACTCAGAGGTTAACAACAATAACAATAAAATAGAAGAATTATACAAAATGCTAAAAGAGAATATTAAAGTACTAACAGAATTATACCATAGAAAAACCAGTTACTTAAAACTTATGTCTTATTTATTTCTGGAATTTAAAAAATATATATAATTGAAGTCCATGTTGACCTTGGGTAACTGAAATCCAGAGAAGTGAAACTGGATAATGTGTTTAAAACAGGAAACTATTGGGGCTGGGGATGTGGCTCAAGCGGTAGCGCCCTCGCCTGGCATGCGTGCGGCCCGGGTTTGATCCTCAGCACCACATACAAACAAAGATGTTGTGTCCGCTGAAAACTAAAAAATAAATATTAAAATTCTCTTTCTCTCTCTCTCTCAAAAAAAAAAAAAAAAAAACAGGAAACTATGCATAAGTCGTTCACCCATACACCTGCAAACATACCCTTTCTGAGGTTGTACCACTTGGCATTTTTTTTGCTTTGGTTTTATTTTGTTCTGGTTTTTTTTTTTTTTTTTTTTTTTGTACTGGGGATTGAACTCAAAAGTGTTTTACCACTGAGCTACATCCCCAGTCCTATCTATCTATCTATCTATCTATCCATCCAACCATCCATGCATCCATCCTTCTATCTTCAGGCAGGGTCTCACTAAGTTTCTGAGGCTGGCTTCAAACTTGTGATCTTTCTACTTCAGTCTTCAAAGGTACACACCACCATACCCAGCTAGCAGTTTGACAAAGTTTGATGACCCCCAGTATAGGACACAAATCATCAAAATGGAGTGTAGACAGCCTGATTAACTGATGACTCCATCATCAAAACATCAATCACAGCATTTTAAAAAATGAGAAATGAATGATCTGATAGACATTAAAAACATGCTGCCTATTAGTTGCTGTGGATTTTCACACTACTGATTCTTAGGGTCACTACCAAGTCATAACTAGAACAATGGTGCATAAAGGCAGGACCAATAGAAATTCAAATATGAATTAAAAACACTTATGTGCTGATGCTTTATTGGCAGTTCTCAGAAAAGCTACAAAAATAGAAAGTGTTATATAAAAAGAACTCACATTTAAAAATACTCCCCTACTAATGCAAAGATGCATTCCTAATAAAAAACTTTAAAGGAAACCAATTGAATTTCTTTAATGTGTCTAATGGTAAAAAAAAAAAGAAAGAAAGAAACTACCTCCCTGCCATAAACTACATGAATGTATGCATCTGCCTTTTTTTCTTTCAATGTATTTCTTTAGAATTCTACTCTAAATTTCTCTTTTTTACTCAAGAAACTCCACATTTTCTGAACATGACTTTAAATGATTCCATTTTATTCTTTTCAGAATACTTCAATGAAAAATGAAAGTATAATGTGACTTCATAAGATTGAATAAGATTTCAGACTGAAGTAATACTCACCATGAGCAAAAATAAGATGCTCAGAAGGATTAAAAAAATATCTACTTCTGTAACTGAGATTCAGGTAGGGGACTTTGAGAATCCCATTTCCCTCTGGGTAGGAATACATTCAAGGAGATGACCACTATAACCAAAGAATGGACTATTCTGTAGTTGAAACACAAGAGGATTGAGGTTGTGTGGCTTTTTTCAATGGTTAGTGGGTACTACAAATGCCATAGACAGCTTTATAGCCTGATAGTTTCTATGTGGAATGTATCTCTTTAGGAAAACACCCCACTCCCAAGCAATAAAAAATTAGACTATTGAAATAACTGAAATGATTGAAAGGACAAGTAGAATCTCATTAAAGTTTTAATTCACATCAGGAGTTACATAACTATTTGCCCCTATCCCTGTTCTAACCAGATATCTTTTTCCACCTGTGGGCCAAGATCTGCCCATATACTGAGACCAATTTCCACTATTGGCTATTATAATTTTTAGAGTCTCTCACTCTAAACACTTTGCATGTTGTCAAATTTCTCTGTTGCTTCTGAGGCCCAGAACTATTTGCCTAAACACACTTCCAGAAACTAATTCTTGATTTCTTGGATTCCTTGCCTAAACCTTTGGTTTTTGATATCTGATTCCATAAACTTCCCTATCTGGTTGGGATCCACAGGTGTGTCATGGCCTTGCCCTTTTGAAATATAGACTGACTATCTGGTTCCCATCTTCATCATCAGTGTCTTTTCCCATATCACTGTGAATCCTGATCTCTTACTCCCACCTCTACCAAGGCAACAACTTTTGCCCAAGAACTAATCTCGTTTATCTACTTTCCCTTCCAAATTTTTACCTTACCTTTAATCACCTTGACTTACAGTAGCACTGATCTGATTATAACCCATCCCTGATATGATCACACTAGTTGGTCCTTTGAATACCTATCACCATAAAAACATGGTAACTAATTAATGAGTACTCCTTTGGCTACCTCATATGTGGGGGTGTGTAAAATTGACACTAGAACCTAATAGTATATATGTCATGTTTGCTATTTTACAAACAACAAACAAGAAGTCCAAAAGTATAGCAATTTCTCTCATCATCCTCCTAATTCAAGGCAGAAGGTGGCAAATCCATGTATGCCTGGCTATTAAGTCATTCCCCATGTGGTCCCTCCATGTGGGTTTTGGCTTAGCCATATGACTTGCTTTGGCCAAAGAGACAGCAGAGAACTGGATGCAAGCAGAGGCTTGAAAAATGCTTGCATGTTTGGCAGGACTTGCTTAAAGCACCTGTTCTGACGTCTGCTACCATATGAAGTCTGGCTGGCTGAAAGTGTCTTGCTACAAGGAACCCCAAGCTGATTGTATGTGGAGGCCATATGGAAGAGCTCAGAGGTACCAGGTATATGAATGAAGTTTTTTTGTTTGATTGTTTTTGGGTTTTTTTGTATCTTCATCCCCTACCAGTTACTAACCAAATTCAACAAATTAAGTTACCTAACAATACCACATGGAGTAAGTAAACAGAAGACTTGCTTAGGGAAGTCTTGCCATGAGAAACAAGAGTTGTTTGGAGCCACAAAGTCCAACTCAGGACTTGCTATCTTAGAAAATAAAGTATTTCTTATTCTTAGCTCCTTCAGATAGCAAAAGTTTCTGAGTAAGAAATGGCCTCTTATCAAATCCAGAGCACTGTTAGTAAAATATAGCCTCTGGGTAAATATAAAATCAAGGCTGTGGTAGTAAATACCTTTAAAAAAAAAAAAAAAAAAACCTTGTAAGATTCACTCAGCTAGAAGACAAGGGCTGCTAAAATCTTAAAGATGTTGCTCCACAGAATCACGACTTCAGCCTGAAATAGGAAAGTGTCTGTTTTAAAGAGATTTGGGGAGTTGCTTTTGCCTAATGGAATGGGTTATAATCAGATACATGGGAAGAAAACAGAGTTTTTAAAGGAGATGTATCATCTTGAATTCAAGGGTGGCAGGACAAAATGGAAAGAGGACGTCTAGCTTTCTAGTATAGAAAAGGCTAAGAAAGCTATTTACAGACATGGAAAAGGAAGTGTGACTTGAAGAACAGAGCCAGGAGTCACTGAAAACAATGGAATATAAAACCATATCCAGAGCATTGGGCCCTTTTGAAGAAACATTCCTTTCCCCTAGATTTGAGGGAACTGGTATCATTTCCAGCTACAGCTCCAAATTGTTGTGAAATAGTAATTGCTATATGCCCTGCATTTCCCTCCTTTTGAACAACCGAATCTATTATGAAGGATACAGATATCCTTAGGTCATCAGTTTATGTTGGGGGATGCACAAAAGATATTATTTTAGTTACAAGTTGCTGGATCAAGTGAAGCTATAGATGGGTAATCTTGATTTCAGATGCCTCTGATTTAGATGATGAGATCCTAGACCTGAAACATGATACTAATGCTCTAATATGATGACACTTGAAGGAAGAGGACATGAATTGCTGTAGGCAGAAGGAAAACTGAAATAGCTGTTCTTCTCAGTGTGACTTGCTTTGACCAACAGAATACAACAGTAATGATATCCTGGGATTTCAGAGCTGGGTCTGACAGATACTGCTTCCTATCTCTGGGAAGTTAGCTGCTATACTGTAAAGATATTTTGGATAAACTACTGAATGAGGAGAACCCACGTGGAGAGTCTGATAGGTAATTATTTGGTTTCAACTTGTCTATGCCATGGCACCCAGATATTTGGTCAAACACATCTGGATATTGTTGTGAAGGTATCTTTTAGATGAGATTAACAATTAATTGGTAGACTTAGGAACAAGCAGATTGTCCTCTATAACATGAGTAAGCTTCATCAAACAGTTGAAGACCTTAAATAAAGACACTGATGCTCCCAGGGGAAGAGAACTCTGGCAGTGAGTGGGCTTCAGACTTAAGTGGCAACATCCACTTTCCTCTGTCTGCTGGTCAATCCTGCAGATTTTGTACTGGCTAGCTTCCACAATTATGTGAGCCATTCCTTAAAATGAATCTCAATATCTATCTCTCTCTCTCTCTCTCTCTCTCCCCCCACACACACACACACACACCAATCTTGCTGATTCTATATCTCTATAGTACCTCAGAGAGACATAGAGACCACACAGAGAATCTCTGAGGCATCATACATGTAAGTGACATCTTTCTGGACCTTCCAGTTCAGACCAGTCCACTTCTTCTCTTCTGTGCAACATCAATTTGGATGAATACAACCAAATTGATGTTGCACAGTAGAAAAGAATCCCACAGTCAATTCCTCATCTGGCCTAATAAATGTGAGAAACAAGATAAAACATTTTTGTCATTTTTAAGTTGCTAAGTTTGTGACTTAGGACATAGCACTAAGTCAGTGGAACTTCTTTTCTTCCACCCATTCTACTCTCCCATCCTAGGCATGAGCTTAGTCTTTCTCTGAGGTTTAATTCTGAGAGCAGTTCAAGGTCAGTTTGTAATGGAATTTTCTAACCTCTCATCAGGGAATCCCCATTTGCATTCAAATCAATTATTTTGGACCATGTTTGCATCTGTGTAGTGATCATTTGTGTATTTTTTAAAACCACCTATTTAGCTATCTTATAGATTCAGCCTTCATTAATGGCCCTATTTATAAAAGTAGGAAGGGGGACACAATACAGAGTAAAAATAGAAGGAAAAGAAAGTTTAGCCCTAATACACAGAACCCTATTAGCCTTGAGAAGCTCTAAGTTACTATAAATTCAGAAATGGAGTTATTGGAATGAAGAATGGCTGCTGCAGGCGTCACTGAGTTACTCGTGACATGCAACAAGAAAAATTGGACACAGCCTTACACCCCCAAGAGAATAGTGCTCCTGAATGGGCACAGCCACAAAAGCCTTTGAGAATTCAAGAATAATGAGGTCAATTAAATCCTGCCTATCACTGTTCAAAGAAAATGTCACACTGCAGCTACCTTGAGACCCAGGCTCTGGGCACAAGCATTGCTGTAACATGTTGCCAACAGCAGAAATGGATGTGGAAGGCTGTGCAAAGCTGCTCAGAATAAGAATTTGCTATAATTTTGAGCATGTAATACATCTGTTTATGCAGAAAAATGATGCATTTGGGGGCATCTTTGCTTATGTAAAGAGCACAAATTTAATGTCCTCATTAGCATGCTGAATGAAAGGTGAAGTCAAATTTCAAGTCAATTTTCTGAAGCTCTATTACAGGTGCAAAAGAACTAAATAGACTAAGCATAACTTTTCTACAGTCTAAACATTTAGTTTAGATATCAAGAATCAGGAGAGAATAGCTTGAAAAGTAATTTTGGTAGTTTCATTCTAAGAAGAGTTATATTAGAAAATGACATTTAAAAAAGTTTCTTTGGATAGACTTCTCTGCCATTCCCACTGTCTCCTAAAGTTCCCTATGATCTTTTCAATAACAATAAAGTCACAGTGTTTATTGAATTCCTATAACATGAAAAATATTTCTGAAGAAATGGGAAATAAACTGAAGTTACAGAGAGTGCTCAGACTCAAGAATTTTATAATCTTTTAAACAAGATCTTAAAATGCTTTGCTTTAATCATAATCAAAAAAAAATGTGCAAACCAATTTTGCTGTAATTTTTTTTTTTTGCCACATTTACCTCTTTCTATTACAGACACAAATACAAGAAAAGGTCCTGAGAACCTACTAGCTCCTTCCCCGCCACTAAGCAACCCCATGTCTTACTTCTTAGCTTGTGCCCCCAGAATCCAGATATGCCTGAGAAGCTAACCACCACCACTGCAAACTTCCTTTGCTGATGCTGGCTCCTTGTTGCTGTTTGGTAATTACTTATTTCCACCTTCATTGATTCCCTATCACATGCTCCACAGAGATTACTTCAATTCATCCCATTCTTCTTAGGTTTCTCTTTTGTTTTCCCAGGTCCTCTAAAGAGTAAGGTATTTCTTTATGTTCCAAGGGGAAATATTACAATTTTTTATCCTCCCTCTTTTCCGTCAGAATCACTCATGCCCTGCATCTTCCTTTTTTCTTCCTCTTTTTGATGCTGACCTTTCAACATGCACATATAACCTATCCCTACCTATGACTGACTCAGAGATATGAATGTTCCATGGAATGTCCCTTTCTCTCTAGCACAGGGAGTTAGTATGATAGAGTGGTTAAATGTAGGCCTTGGTAATTTACCTCCTGCTTCATGTCTTGACACCAGTCTCCTCGCCCAAAATATGGATAATAATGGCCGGATATCTCATGGCTATTTTGTAATGATTAAATTAACTAAAGCATTTAGAACTTTTCATGTGGTACACAGTAAGCACTCAAAGTTTGGTAGTTATTGTGGCATTTAGCCCTCCTTCAATTCTTTCCTTACCTCAACTGTTTCCTTTAATTCTTCCATGTTCTATAGCATCTGTAATATTTTTCCTTCTCACTTTAATGCCAATCTTCTTTTGAGAGCAATTTATATCTACTAAAGAACTTGTTCCTAAGTGGCCTGTCTGAGGTCCTGGACATTTCAGCCATAGCCCCCACATGGATTTTGTCCTAGACTTCAGTTCCAGAAGACTGCCTCTGTCCTTGCCTTTCTTCGTCTCTCCACTGAACACCGTTTCCCTTCACCTTTCCTTCTGCTGCTTCTTCACGACTCTGGATGCCCCTGATTTTATTGTTACTGTTCAAAAACTAATCTCTGGTTCTCTGGGTCCCCCTTTCCCTTCATGACTAAATCTAGGCGTTTGTTCCCTGAAGTCTGGCTCTATTCTCTCTACATTTCTGTTTTTCATACTGAGCACACCACAAAGATGCTTAGCATGCAAAAGCACATTTATAGCCTTGGGATAAATAAGGTTTATTTGAGCATCTTGAATATCCACTGTATTAGCATTGGGCTGCAGATTGCACTTGTCAGCTTCCACAATCATGTGAGCCATTCCTTAAAATGAATCAATCAATATCTCTCTCTCTCTCTCTCTCTCTCTCTCCACACATGCATATGCGTGAGTGCGCACGCGCGCGCGCACACACACCACTCTTACTGATTCTATATCTCTATAGAACACTGTCTACCTCAGAGAGATATAGAGACCACACAGAGAATCTCTGAGGCATCATACATGTAAGTGACATCTTTCTGAACCTTCCAGCTCAGCCCAGCCACCAGTTGAATGCAACCAAATTGATGTCACACCCATAAAACATTTTAATATTTCCCCTTAGAACAGAAAGAAATACCTGACTATTTAGAGGAACTGGGAAACAAAATAGAAACCTAAGAAGAATGAGATGAATTGAAGTAAGCAGAATTAGAAGCAAGCAGAATCTTGCCATTCCAGGTCGGCAAATTTTATTATTTTCTATTTGTTTTTGGTCCTGGGGATTGAACGGAGGGGCTACATCCCCAGACCAAAGATTCACTGAGTTGCTGAGGCTGACCTCAAACTTGCAATCCTACTGCACCAGCCTCCCAAGCAGCTGAAATTAAGGTGTGTGCCACAGAACCCAGCTGCAGTTTTTATTTTTAAACTTCATAAATAGAAAATATTTACTTAATATACACTGAGGGATGGGAAAATATAGTAGTTTAAAGTTGTTAGGGAATGAAGTGCCTCTATAACTATAATCAAATCTAAGTGAATTTACATACTACTCTGATCACAGATGGCACTATCAACTCCCAACCACAGGACTAGTAATTCTCTAAAAATGTGACCCTTTTTTGAAAACATGAAAGCACTACTTTTATAAACCAGCATGTTTCCCTACAAACGAGCACATGTTCTTACTAACCAGAATTTCTATTTCATTTTTGACAACGTACAACACAAAACTATTGCTTCCCACAAATTGGTTAAACTTCCTATCACAAATGTACTTGGACTATTGCTCTATTTACAAACATGAAACTATGTTTAGTTACATTTCCTGTTGAAGTGCAGTCTGGAAATAGCAACAAATCTAGAGAATCTGACTTCAGAAAACTAAAGTGTAGCTCTTTTTATTTCAAAGTTGTATTTATTTAAAATTATAGTTTCAATCAGAGATATTGAGAGGTGGTTACAATCAATTATGTTTGGTGCAAAAATGTATAAGTAGTGCAAATGTAAAAGAGAACAAGGAAAATTCAGAGCAACCTTGAAGCATAGCGTGTATCACAGGGAAAGCGCAATCTCCATGCACAACTAAGGAACTCCATATGAGCCCTACATGTTGGTCACACATGTGCAAATTGTGCTTTGATGCTCATTTAAAATACAGATTTTTAATTACCGTGATTTAAAATGAGCCTTACTTAACATCTGCTGAAAAAAAATTCTGAGAAATACTACCATGAAAACATTTCATTGAATATGTAAGATTTAAAGCAATTTTGAAAACAGTTTAAAGCTAAAAGTTCAGAGTAAAATGTTGGCTATCGGCAATGCTTCTAAAGCACAATCAAAGAGATGAATGTTGTTTAAAGCATCATCTAGGGTAGTTTCAGAAGCACTATGAAAAGTAGAACTTCTAAGGGAAGCACAGTTCAGTGGAGTCCTGAATGGCAAATTGAATAGCAGGTGTTCTGATTCAAAAAGAGGATTGAGATGACAATGAGTGTTTTAAAGGGCAAAACATCACTGAATAATCAAGATTCTGAAAATAAATTGGATTTGTACTCTCTATTAGGATGAAAATATAGACATGCATGATGTAAGTACTGTATTAGTTGGCTACACAGTTTGTTTAGATGCCTTATTTACCAAAGTATTAAAAGTAGAACTGATGAAAAAATTTTCAGCAGGATATCTTCAGCATATTATTTATTGTGATAAATAAATAACTAAAATAAATCAATAAATAGGAAAAATGTTGAATTCAAATCTGTCTTTTAAAAAAGCTTAGAAGCATTAGTGTGCATCAAAGGTTCTAGGCTCCTAATTACTCCAGAATCAAGTTATTTTATTTGTTTATCCAAAAATAGTTTTAAAAAGCAATGCTGGAAGCATCACAACACCTGACTTCATATTATACTGCAGAACTACAGTAACAAAAACTGCATGGTCCTGGCATAAAACAGACACATAGACCAGTGGTACAAAATACAAGACACAGGGACAAACTCATTCAATTATAGTCATCTGATCCTTGACAATGGTGGAAAAACATACATTGGAGAAGAGCCTTTTTAAGAAAATGGTGCTGGGAAAACTGGTTATCTAGATGTAGAAGAATGAGATTAGACCCTAAACTCTCACCCTACACAAAAATCAACTCAAAGTGGATCAAAGACCTAGGAATTAGACAAGAAAGTATGCAACTCCTAGAAGAAAACATAGGTCAACACTCCAACATACAGGCATAAACAGCGACTTTCTCAGTAGAACTCCTGAAGTTCAGGAAATAATGCCAAGAGTCAATAAATGGGATGGCATCAAATTGAAAAGCTTCTGTACAGCAAATAAACCAATTAAGAATGTAAAGAGAGAACCTACAGAACATGAGAAAATCTTTACTAGCTATTCTTCTGAGAGAGGATTAATATTCATAATATAAAAAGAACTAAAAAGTCTTAACACACAAAAAAAGAAAGAAAGAAAGAGCAAACAACCCTATGAATAAATGGGCAAATGAACTAAACAGACACTTCTCTAAGGAAGACATACAAATGGCCATCAAATATATAAAAACTGCTCGATAGCATTAGCAATTAGGAAAATGCAAAACCAAAAATACTCTGAGATTTCATCTCACATCAGTCAGAATGGCAGCCAACAAAAATATAAATAATAATAAGTGCTGGTTAGCATGTAGAGAAAAGGACATCTTTCACACTATTGGTGGGATTGTAAAGTAGTGCAAGCACTGTGGGAATCAGAATGCAACTTCCTCATGGAACCAGCATATGAATCAGCCATACTACTCATTATTTATCCTAAAGAATTAAAGTCACCATTTTGCAGTGATACAGGCACACCCATGTTTATAGAAGCAAAATTCACAATAGCCAAAACTATAAAACCAGCCTACGTGTCCATCAGTGGATGAATGGATAAAGCAAATGTGGTGTACATAACATAATGGAGTTATATTCAGTCATATAGAAAAATTAAATTATGTAACTTGCAGGGAAATGGATGGAACTTGAGACTATTATATTCAGCAAAATAAGACAAATTCAGCAAAAATGTCAAGAGTCATATGTTCTCTCTCATATGTGGAAGTTAGAGAGGAGAAAGGAAAAGAAAGGTGGGGGAGGGGTTTCATGAAAATTGAAGAGAGATCAGTAGACCAGAGGAAAGGGACCAGGGAGAGGAAGAAGGGAAGGAAAAATACTTGAAGTGATATTGGTCAAATTATTGTTATTGGTATATAAATTGTCACATTGTATACATATATGAATATGTAACAATAAATCCCATCATTATGTACAACTATAGTGCAGCAATAAAAATATGGAAAAAAAACCCCAAAATTGTTTTGAGCTTCTACTGTGCCAACAGGTATGTTAGATCCTGAGGATTTAACTCTGAATAAAGGAAATATGGTCTTATCCTTCCTTTGTTCCCATTTACCATCAGATTTCTCCAAAATGATTTTTCTCAGAATGTACAAAGACTTAGAAAAACAAAATTTTTGCAAAATGCAGTATTTTAATATTCATTACTTTAACTAAAATTATAATATAATGAGAAAAGACAGAAAACCTACTTTACAACCTAGATGGATTATTGTTTATAAAAAAATATTATTCAGGCTTAGAATTTTCTAAGTCAACAATAAATTAGATTATTTCCACAAGAATGACAAAGACATCATGATCAATGTTTAGGCCAGCAGCAAAAGAGAAGAGCACTAAATATTACGACTTAATTGATTTTTCACAGTTGTCACAAAATGGTGAGTACTATGGGATTGTTTATTTAGCAGATTTCCCCCTTAAAAGTCTGAACACTCTCATTCAACTATTGAAAGGTAAAATTGTGGTAATGGTTTTTATAGAGGGTGACAAAATTATAACATAAAATAGAAATTTTAGAGTTGAATGGAGTTATCAAAGTGAATAATTTGAGGTTCAGTTCATTTACATATGACAAAAATACAGCATTACTCACAAAACAAAATCATTATGCACACTAATTCATTAAAAATTTCTTTCTGAAGGTTTCCATGGGATTATAAAAACATGAGCCAGTAGAACACAGACATTTTTTGATGTAGAACTGGACAAGCAGACAAGTACACTGATGAGTCAGCAAGACGATGAATAGACAAAAGCAAACTTACAAGGTGGCTCCATCCTTCCATGTGTGATTCTGGCCTTCTTGAAAGGTGCTCCCCACCCACAGCACACAATCTTCTTATTCCTTTTTTTTTTTTTTTTTTTTTTGGTACCTGGAATTGAATCCAAGAGAGGCTCTACCTCCAGTTCTTTTATTTTTTATTTTGAGTCAGGTTTCCACTAAGTTTCCCAAGCTGGCTTTGAACTTGCAATCTTCCTATCTTGGCCTCCTGAGTTGCAGGGATCATAGGCATGCACCGTTATGTCCTGCCAGCTCATAATATCTTAAAATTATTTCCTGAATGCTCACATGTACTCAGGAATTTGGTTTCTAAGAATAAAGTCATGCCACAACTAGAAGACAGTGATGCTTCACCTAATGTAGTTGATCCATTGTCTAATGCAGTCTAATTATGCACAGAGATGACGAACTCTATAACAATGCTGTGGGGATTGATCCATCTTTTGGTTATCCATTTCTCTTAACAGCTAAACAGATCCTCCTTCCATTCCTTTCATTTGTTTACCCAATTTTACTTCTGGCTCCATGCAAGCCACTTTTTATATACCAGGCAGAGAAATCATTTAAAAACTTAAATCAGATAATCTGGTCATGTAATCTTCTAGCTTACAATCTTCAATGATTTTCAGCATGGGCCCTGCTCAGTATTTCAATTTTATTCTGTACCATGTTTTCTTAGCTTTCTTTTTGTTCTCTATATTTCCTCCCTCACACTTAAAGATCTTTACACATGCAATCTTTTTCTGCCCAGGTGACTTGTGCCCAGCTCTTGGCACAAATGTATCCTCCTCCTTATTCAGGGCACAGTTCAAAAGTTCTCTCTTCAGTAAAGCTTCTTTGACCATCCCTTTCATTCCCATGCCTCTTGATTCATCACTGTTTTTCTAACAGTACTTATTATCTGACTTTCTCTTCCTTCTTTTGCTACTTGTCTACTGTCTACCTCCCTTTCAATAGAGTGTAAGCTCCTAGAGCAGCTTACTCAGTTTCAGTCACATGTGTGACACTAGGGCCTGGAATGGTGTGTGGTTCATGGTGGGCACTCAAAAGATTTATTGGTGGAATAAATGAATCCCCATTGAGCATCACCTTGCCCACTGATGAGTGAATCAGGAAGAAGTTCAAGAGTGATTAGACCATGGAACAGAATGAAGAATCTATATGCATTTAAAAACTTAAACATCTGAAACTAAAGATACATTGAACTCTCCCACCAAATAATCGAGGTTAAAATGTTGTTTTTGTTTTGTTTTGGGTTTTTGATGTTGTTGTTGTTGTTTTGTTTTGGTGTTCTTGGCATACAAATAAATTGGAATACTCTAAGGACCCCTGCTCTGTATTCTATTCCTGATACCATCATGCTATCATTCACTTCTAAGCAGAGGACCCTTAAATATTTCTCTCATTTGTCATGCTCCTTTCCCACTTCTCCACTTACAAAATGATTCTTTCATTTACACAGGCACCCCAGGCCCCAGTTGCCAAATGTGTCATGTCTCCTCAGAGGCAGACACTCTTCTTCTGTTCCTTGAGTCTGCCAGGATGGCAGCCTTTTAGTTCTCCCTGCTTCTTTCATCTATCTTTTATGTTTCTTCCCCTCCTCTCAACATCCACCTTTGCAAAATTCTTCAGGTCTGTCTCTTTAATTCAAAAACCACTACCCGGAATCGAACCTCTCTTGCTACTGGCCTAAACTATTTTAAATTTTTCTAATTGGTTTTCCTCAGTAAATTTGTTCCTTCCCTCTATTCATCCACTAAATAATACTTGTTAATCTCATTCCTAACTCAAAACTTTATGTAGTAGCTATTGGCTGCAGAAAGCAATCCTAATCTATTAGGATAGAAATAAACACATTCCATAAAATGTTAATTGGAAGGTATAGAGGTCCAAACCTAAGGAATGAACAATCTCTTCAATGAAAGAATATCAGAAAACTTTCCAAACATGGAAAATGGATTGGGAATCCAAATTTAAGAAGCCTACAGGAAACCTAATGTACAAAATCACAACAGTCCCACACCAAGGCACATTATAATAAAAATCCCAACAACAACAAAAAATGTTAATTGATATTTCTAGTTTATATTTCTCTACTGACCATTCTTCCCACAGTCCTTTGCTCTCATTAAGACCTTCCATGACTCAACATTTTACAAAAAACCTCTGTGTTTTTCCCCTCTGCTCTTTGATCTCAATATTATATCTTCCTAATATGGCATTCCTATGATACCTGCATTCTGGACATTCATTACAGGTTGATCTTCTGAATAACTAAGTTTCGAGGGTAAACCCATGGAAACTTCTCCAGTCTTTCCTAATCCTTTCTTATCAGATTTTATAAGCATCTATTATAAATGGTGATTCTATTTTAATATATTAAGCACATACTGTTTTCCAGGACAACTGGTAAAGTACATATCTATTCTCTCCATTAAACTGAAAATTTCTTTATGCCTATAACTATTGTTAAATGATTAAGAATTCTTCTACATCAACAATTGCAATTTCACTAGGTAACTGTTGCAGCTAGGATGAAGGTAAAGTGTGTGTGGTGGTAACATGATAGATGGGGGAAGTCATGTGTGATATCATTGTTGGCATAGAAGTCTCAGCATCACCCCAGTGATGTGGGAGCTTCCTGTACTGTGAAGCATAATTTCCATTTTTGGCTATCTAAAATCCCAATGAATTTAGAAACATGCAGCACTGAGCTTTTAGAGCATAAATGAATACTATATGATCACTCTAACCATCACCCATTAATGCCTAAAGCTCTTGGTTGAAGCACTGGACAGGAGTCAGGAGCAATTGATTTAATCCCCATGTTCTGAATCCTAATCACATAGCCTATCTCCAATCAATGATGACCCAAACACTTCCCAGTTGATTAACATCCAGGATCAATAGAGCTGAAGACTGTAAACTAGATTTTTCAAGTAAAACCTTTATTTGTATGCTCAGATAAAATTACAAAGTCCCATTTTGAAGTCAGCATAAATCAAACTTTAAAAAGCTACATAATTTTAAAATACACTCCATATCATATTTTACCCATAAATAATATGGCATCTTAAAATTCAATGCCTTTGTTGAAAATACAGCAGTGTAGAACGTGCAAATAAAGTGAACAACTCCAGACCCTTCATCTTTTATTCCTGAAAGAGATTATTTCTTTCTATTAAGAGATATGTATACTCCTTGAAACTTTCAGCATCTCTAAAATTTATTTGGGAGAGGGGTAAAGAGAATTAGCCAACCATGAATAAAGAAACTCTACCTTATTCTACAGATACCAGAAGAAACTTTTGTATTGAAAAACATTAATTAACAAAAATGTTAAAGCTCTTCCATGTGGTGAATAGGTTGTGAAGGAAATGAAACATGACAGAGGCTATTTGCTTTGCTTCACCACCAAGTCAGTTCCCAGCACACCCTGCCATCACAGAGGAAATCCAAAGGAGAGTCAGGAAAACACAGGAGCCAAAAATACTCTTGAATCCTAAGTGCAAGGCTGCAGGTTGCTGTGGAAATTCACAACAGCTACAGCAAGAAACCCAGGGACAATTTACACATTCATCTCCCTGTAAATCTGAGTTTAAATCAAAACAAAGCAGATTTCAGTCTGCTAAAGCTGCCTTATGAAAAGTAATATGTTTACATACATCATTGAAATCAATCTTTTAACCTCATGTTAAGACAATGAGTTTTTTACTGAAACTCTGCATTTAAAAACTGCAAGAAATGTATGGTAACTACTGAAATAACCTATTGAAATTAAGCAAACAATGTAATGAGAAAAAGAAAAATTATGATATCGAAGAGAAAGGGAGGGAGAGCTGGAAGGAAGGAGAAGGAAGAAAGAGAGAAAGGAGAGACTATCATCCATTATAGGATTAAAATAATGAATTTTTTAGCCCATAGAGAAATAGAAAAAATATGATGTAATTATATATATATATAGGAAATATTATACAATAAGCTATTAGTGAATTGAAGAAAGTTATAAGTAAGAATTATACAAATCAGCTTATTTTCTGGCTATTATCTTGAGAGGTTATAAGGAAATACTTTATTACCAACTGGTTAGTGAGAGACATTATAAATTATCTTTTCAGTACAGCTTTGAAAATAGGAGAATTTGGTAATTCAGGGAAAATACAATAAAATCTTATTATAGATTAGGCTACATGGAAGATAAATGATGACCCTGAGAAAGATAGGATTAATAGAATAAATGACTATTAGAATATAAATTTAATCCTCTTTAGACTGCAGTGGTTTTGACATTTACCTATTTAATTTGATCAATGTATATAGTCATACTGATTTCAAGATATTTGCTTTGACAAAATTAACTACATAATTTATACTTCTGTATTGTACTTTTGTCTATAGATTTACAATGCTATTTTTAACTTATCTATTTGACCACCTCAAAACACTATATATTCTGAGCCATTTCATAACTGAACAGAATATGTATTTACAACTAATTATTTGTTCTAAATGAGAAAGGTGCTTGTTCCAATGATATGTTGCTTTGGTGTAATGTAGAGTATACTGTGAGCTTTAGAATAGTTCAGACCAGGGGCTGGGGATGTGGCTCAAGTGGTAGCGCACTCACCTGGCATTCGAGGGGCGCTGGGTTCGATTCTCGGCACCACATAAAAATAAAATAAAGATGTTGTGTCCACCAAAAACTAAAAAATAAGTATTTTTTAAAAATTCTCTTTCTCTCTCTCTCTCTTAAAAAAAAAATAGTTCAGACCAGTGTTCAAATCTTAGGCTTCCAGGCAAATTACTGAACCTCTCTGACCTAGCTCCTTAAAGTATAAATGAAAGATAATTTACTAAATAAGGTAGTTGTGAGAATTAAATAATATAACTTATAATGAAGCACCAACCATAGACCCTTCCTCAGAGTAGAACATTAAAAAATGTATTATTTCTTCCCTTTTGTTCCTTGTTCTGCATTTTTTTAGAAGAGAATGTAAAGCCAAAGATATCACATATTGCATAGGGTTGGGAAACTGTTGCTTTTCAGGACTCCTTAGAAATAGAAACAGCACCCATTTTTGAAATCCATGTTTACACACTTTGAAAAATTGCAGTTTTCTTCTTGCAAGATCTCTGTCTTTTCAGATAGGTCATGAAAACAATATGGCCTTATTCTGTGGACAATTTATGGTTGTCACCACCATATAAGATGTCTTTATAGAAAGCATTTGGCTTTCCTGAAAGTACCATTTATGAATAGGAAACATTTCCAGATTTAGCAAATAAATATTTGTGTCCAGGTCTATACACAATATCTCCCCTCCCAAGCATAATTGTGCACGTGTGTGTGTATGTGTGTGTGTGTGCATGTATATGGTGCTGGGGATCAAACTCAGGGCCTTATACTTGCTAAGCAAGCTCTCTACCATGAAGCCACATCCTCAGCTCTCCCAATATGCTTTTAATTGAGTCCTTACTCACTGAGATTTATACATCCTTGGCCAAGGGTCTGACCTTTCATCTGTGTTATTGTTTGGTAAAGCACTAATGTTCATTGAGAGACTAGCAACATTTCCTTTGTGTGTCTACAAATTCTATGTTGGGTTGTATACAGAGACCTAGAACATGAAAATCCCCAGTGGTTCATTTCTGACCACTACTCATAGTGATCCCTTCAGGTTTTGAAGAGCTTTCCTGAGAAATTTCAAAGAAAATACATTCAACCTTCAAAAGTAAACGTTGTTGGTTCAACATGAAGGAAAATGTTATGCTTGTCCTATCACTTTTATGCTCAAGGAATTCAAAATAGGCTTTCTAAAGAAGTGAATTTTGTTATGCGTTTTTAACACAATAGGGGGGAAAAGTAGTGAATGAAATGAGCCAGCTTTGTCAAGAATCAGGATTTGCCATCAACTTTAACTGCTAACCTCTGTAATAATTAACTTCACCCACACGAAAGGCAGATATGCCCTTCCTTCTTGATGACAATCTAAAGATTTAGAGATTCTGCCCATGAGGCTGGTGAAGGGTATTTTGTGGGGAGCATTTTCACACTGCCTGGGTGAGTCAAGGGGCCCTCCTAGATCCCAGTCATTAACACAGTTTCCAGAATCAGCATGATGAAAGTAAGGTGTAGGCAGAAGCTTGGCAAAAGACAGGTGGGAAATAAAAATAGTTTGCTCTTGGTTTTGTTCTCCAATAGAAACATTCCTAAGACATAGTTCTTGAATGGAATAAAAAGAATATGTACTGTTAATTCAGAGTCCTTTTTATATGCTATAACAAAAGACCACAAAGTTTTCAAGGAGTCTTAGGACCATTCTCTTTGCTAACAAACTTTATCTTGATGATCTGGTGCCCCTCTCTGAGGATAAATAGGAATTTGCTGAGTAGAGAAACTATGAGAAGGGCAATGGTACAGGAATCATGAAGAGGGGCAAGAAGCACATATAAGCAAAGGGCAAGAAACTTGCCAAAGTTTCTGAGGATGGTAAAGGCATCTCCAGTTGCAAAGGATTGTGGATGGGAAATGTATTTATGTTCCATTGCCCTGATAACATATTACCACAAACCTAACACTTAAAACACACAAATTTGTTCTCTCACAATTCTGGATATCAGATGTTGTAAATTCGTCTCAAATAGGTAAAATAGATTTTAGCAGGATGAGTTCCTTCTGGAGGTGCCCAGGGGTAATCCTGCCCTCTTCCAACTTCTAGAGGCTAACAGCGTTCCTTGACTTACCGTATCATCACAATTTCTACTTATATTGTTGCACTGCCTTCTTCTTGCCTCTCTTTTATGAGGCCCCTTATAAGAATCAAAGGTAATCTCCTGTCTGGATAATCAAAGATAGTCTCCCCATCGTAAGATATTTAATTCCATTTTCCATGTTAGTTAGCTTTCCATCACTATAACAAACATCTGAAACAATCAAACTATAGAGAAAAAAAGTTTCATTTGGCTTACAATTTTGCACAATTCAGTCGGCATATTGCTTTTGGGCCTGTGGAAAGGCAGCACATTATGGTAGGAGTGTGTAGAGCACCAATACTGTTCACCTCAAGGCCAGTAAGTAATAGAGAAATAGGAAGAGACTAGGATCCCACTATCTCCTTCAAGGGCATAGTCCAGTGACCTAAAGATTTCCAGCTAGACCTTACCTCTTTACCAGGTCAACCTTTGGGAGATACTTATGCAAACCATAGCAGCCATATATGTTTACATATCCACATTCCAGGAAATAGGACATTGACATTTTCAGGGATCATTATTGAGCCAACCACAGGTAGTTATAACTTTAAAAAGTATCAATAAGGGCTGGGGTTGTAGTTCAGTGGTGGAGCACTTGCCTAGCATACGTAAGGCACTGGGTTTGATCCTCAGCCCCACATAAAATTAAATAAATAATAAAGATATTGTGTCCATCTATAGCTAAATTTAAAAAAATTATCAATCATTATTATAGGTTATTCACAACACTAGGCAGTTCGAAAGCATTAGAGTCATATCACACACTCTCATTCCACAAGACAGGAATGAGGGTGTGCTTGATATTTATAATACTTTAAAACTTGTACATCAGGGGTACTGTGTGATCTGAAAAGACTCCAGACACAGCTCTGGAGTCCTCATGGTGAATAAACCTCCCTCTGCTGGATCAAGAACATTCCATATTGTCTCCAGAAAGCATTCTGGAAGGCCATTCTGTGCATCCTCATGAACACTGATTAAATATCACTCTTGGTAGTTGCTTACTGAGACAGGACCTCTGGTAGGTATTTTATATGCATATTTAATCCTAGTTCTAGTCCTCTGAGGGAGGAATTGTTATCTCTGTTTTACAGATGAAGAATGTAAGGCACAGAGAAGTTAAATACTTTGCTCATGTTTATATCACATTGCAAAGATCAGGATACAAACTCTGTGTGATTCTTATACCCTCTTACATCAGTTTACATTGAGTCTTACTCAAAAATTTAAAATAATAATATGATTTAGAAATACTCGAGGCTCATCAAACCAATGTGATAATTTAGAAACAAATTTGATATTGGATTTGTGAAAATATTATAATAGATACATCTTTAATGACAAAGGTCAGGGTGTGGGCACTTCTGCTCCCAAACCGAAAAGGTCCAATCATTATATCAATTCCTGTGTGTGTATGGGTGTCTGTGTGTGTGTGTGTGTGTGTGTGTGTGTGTGTGTGTGTTGGTGAGGGTGAACCCAGGGCTTCAAACATGCTAGGCAAGCACAAGTGCACTCTATCAATTGAACTATATCCCCAGACTCCAATCATTATATCAAATAACTAAATTAGCTCTTGGGAGGGGTCCAGAGGGCTTCTTCACTTGATCCCAACAATTGTAGTTCAAAGCAGACTGAGAGAAATCATGAGGCCAAGAGTCCATATCAAGCTGAGGGCTTGACACTAGGAAGTCTTTGGCTGTCTATTATCCCCACTACTGGCTTTTCTACAAGTGCCCCTGCAATGTTCCCAGATGATTTAAACTGTGATTTTAAAAGCTACAAAACAAGAAAATCAGTTAATTCTTACCCTTTATGCTTGTTTTAAGCATACAGAATTTAAAAGCAACCAAATTTATTAAACAATAACCAGTGAGTTTTAATGTGAAATTTGTCCCCAAGCTCACGCACACACCCTTGTACAGACCTACAGCACATAATAGTATCAGAACCCACCAATCAAGCTACTATAAGGAGGAAGAGTTTTAATCTTTTTATTTTTAGCAACATTCAGTCCCCTGACATATGGTGATTTCTATAACAAGGAAAAAAAAACACATATGTGAGCCCATGAGCAGAGTGAATCACATTAACTCAAAAGAGGATAGCTAATGAGAGTGAAAATATGTTGGTAAGTTTACACAGATCATTAACCTAATAATTTATTCAACTTTCTCTGCAAATTCCCATGAATATATCCAAGAAGGTACATAATTCATACCTTCAAAATCTTGTTAAAAGAATCTTGGGGAATTTATAAAGTCTACAGAATTTGAAAGAAAATATTAACAAGTCCTAAGTTTCAAGATATTGAAGTCAATGTTGTAATCATACCAAAAAGTAAGTAAAAATCTTCCCTGGGGCCAGACTGAGGCACTTTGCTGCCTAGTTACCCTCACGTCCACACAGGCCTGGGTCATCTACCTCTGGGATTGAGTGAAATCTAGTAAATGAACCAAGTGAGCCCTGCCTTGGTCACTTCAGGGTCTTACTGGTTTATTCAAATCAAACCATGCTTATAAACATTATAAATGGTCTTAGAATTTCATTCATGCCTTTGGTGGGGGTGAGAGTGGGGGCAGGAAAAACATATAAAATCATGAAAAAAACATATAAAAGCAAACTATTTCTAAGTATTTTATTTAATAATAAACATTATCATTATCTGATTACAAGGATGGGATCCACTGGAATATGTTATTAGAGACCAGAAAAAATAGTATTCACTTCAATTAACTGCATGCCAGGTTAATTCAGATAGGATGTACACATGGTGTTTTATCACAGCAGAAGACCAAAGTAAGGGTTTGTACAGATAATACTATGTGGTGGGTAGTGGCAGGGAGATAATAAGCCATCACTAAAGTCTGAAGTTTAGGAAATCAGAGAATAGGATATGCAATACAATACATTAAAATAGCACCTATTAATTCACCTTTCCTACACACATAAAGTTGATATATAATCAAAAAATACAATTCTCAAGCAATCTCATAACATTTCAAAGAGACAGGATGAGCACTGTTATCTTTATTTTGTAGGCACCACATCTTTACAAGCATTTTTAAGATTTAAAAATACCCTTATTAGTTTCAGTTTTAAACCAATTAATTTAAAATTGATTTTCACTGACACTCATCCAGGAACTCATTTATCCATTTCTTCACTTAATCATTGCTTCTACTAATATTTATATGTCAATCACTGTGCTATGTTCTAAAAATTGCAGGTAAGCAAGAGAGAGACTACTCACTGCCTTCACAGAGCTTCTTGTGGAATACTGAAGACAGATATTGGACAAATTATTCCAAAAATACTTAGAAAATTGTTACAAAAGAGACAAACAAAATATGAAAGCATTTGACTCTTAATCAATTTATGTGTAACTCTTTAGCTGAAGAAATCAAAGGTAGTTATGAAATATAGAACATACACAGTCAACTTTTATCCTGACACTTCTTATTTTAAAGTGATTTCTGAAACAACACAAGAAGAGCTTAAGACAACTTTTTAGTCTCACATATGTTATTACCAAATTGATACAAAATAAAATTGTATGTCAAACATGAAAGGGATATTTTTTATCATTTTGAAGATTTGGGGGGAAAAATGATGGCTACATATTTTTTCTTACAGGTTGTATCCATTTTTTTCCCATTTCTTCAAATTCAATGACTGATTCTTTGAATGGTCAAAAGTCTGCATTGAGAATTATAAAAGGGTATCTCAGGACCTGGGAAAACAACCCTTCAGAAAATGCTGTAAAGTATTTTGAGGGTTTGATTAGTCATGATTTTGAAATGGCAATTGTTATGCTCTTTAAGCATTGATTCTTCTCTATAATTGCTTCAACATAAATACTTATTCATTTAAAAAATGATTCTAGGGCTGGGGTTGTGGCTCAGTAGTACAGCACTTGCCTAGCATGTGTGAGGCACTGGGTTCGCTCCTCAGCACTGCATGTAAAAAAACTAAATAAAATAAAGGTCCATCTACAACTAAAATAAATATTTTAAAAAAGTGATTCTATATATTTAAGGTATATATATCATCTGGTATATCTAGATCTATTTATAAACACACACACACAGAAAGAGAAAGAGAGAGAGATGGTTGCTATTATAATATTA
The DNA here is from genome assembly GCF_001458135.2 of Marmota marmota marmota. Classification (NCBI taxonomy): domain Eukaryota; kingdom Metazoa; phylum Chordata; class Mammalia; order Rodentia; family Sciuridae; genus Marmota; species Marmota marmota. The sequence continues at coordinate 3,142,658 of NW_025999924.1, read as the reverse complement.
CTACAGTGGAACAAATTAATTTATCCTTTTTTTCACTCCCTAGTTACCCATTCTCACCTTGACACTGGGGGCAAGATCAGCTATAATTTATCTAATTAGCAAACACAGTACACTGGTGTTAACATATCTGCTCTTCTGTCTCCTCCCACTTCCTCTCCAAGTTTCCATATATGTCTGTGGACCTGAAATCACATAATCACATATCTTTAATCTACACCCTCCTACTCATTTATAATTGCTGATTTTCAAGATGTTTTCTAGACTTGTTGAAAAGGTAATGCCTTTTCCTCGGTGGTAAAATTACAGCAGCCACCAGGAGGAACATCTGCTATTGTGTTGAGGTTCCTTTCATTCTCTTTTGGATGAGAACAAATAAACAGCTAGTGACAGCACAATGCTTCCCCACTTAACATTCCTGAACACATCTGTCATAGAAATGAATTTTGTTTATATCCTAAGTGCTATATTTTTATCATTTGTTTAGACATAGGTTTTGAATTCCCTATCCGCTCACTTATCAAACTGGAAACACTTCCCTTTTCAATTTGCTGAATTTTCCTTATTTCTTGAGGTGAAGTTCTTTAAATTTCACTATTACAAGAATACTGGATCCATTGATCTATCCATGGCCTCCGTCAGCCACAAGCCATTTTTTTTTAATTTGCTTCTAAGCAGAATATTTGAGTTTTCCCAATGTAATGACTTATAACTCAGCACACACATAATGCAAAGTCTCTTTTTCATGGTATAGATGTGTGTTGCTGTAGGAGAAGACAAAAAGGCCAACACAGCCCTAGGACATGAGCTGTGGCTTGCTTTCCTCCTAGTGAAATGGGAGCTGTGGGTTTCTCCTCCACTCCCTCAACAATTTCCTTCACAAATAAAAGACAAGTGCTGATGTGCACTAGTTGGGTAGAAATTCCACCTAAAATAAAATTTGCCTTATTAAAACAGTGTGTGTATACAGCCCATGTCATTTATCTCATCATAAGTTTGATCAAATGAATGAATCAGCTTCCATTTTGGTTATATACAACTGTGACTCAAGAGCTACACATTCTGTGGGGATTCTTTTCCTATTCTTAACCATAGGCATTTTTGGTAAGAGCTAATGTTTTTAAAACAAAATGACCAATTAAGGGCGATGTGTAGAGTTGATATTAGGTATATGCACATTCAAAACAAATGTCACAAGCTAGTCCCACTGGTTCATACCTATATTCCCAGCTGCTCTGGAGAACATTTCAGCCTAGGAGTTTGAGAATAATCTGGGCAATAGAGTGAGAGCCCATATCACAAAGAAAAGAAAAAAGTCATGTGCAATGGCAAACACCTGTAATTCCAGCAACGCAGGCAGGAGAATTGAGAGTTTGAGGCCACTTTGGGCAAGACTCTATCTCTAAATAAAATTTTAAAATGGTGGGAGGCTGTGGATATAGCTCAGTGGTAGAGTGCCCCTTTGTTCAGTTCCCAGTCACATCTCGCAAAAAAGAAAAATTAAAAACTAATGTCACAGTGCAATAAATTACTTTTCTTAATTGTCCAAGTCAGTCCCCTATTGTGTGAGATAATTAACAATAATAGATATTAATTTTCTCTCATTAACCTAAATTTGCATGGTTGTTACATTTACTTCAAAACAAATTAGGTAATATTGTAAGGACTGAGCTCTTTTCCGGTTTCAAATTAAAATTCTTTCACAAGTCTGTTGAAGAAAAAAATCCCTTCTCACTACAAGTGAAATATTTTCATTATTTTAATTGATTAATATAAAAGCTCATTAAAAAATCAAAGACTTACATAAGTAACTTCAGCTTTATACTTCCTACCATTTCTGGCTCTTATAGAAATACCAATAATTAATTTGCAAACTGCTCTGAATGTTATTTTCAGAAGTACTCACTCTGAGGAAAAGGGAGAGGACAAAATCACAAAAAATAAAACCCCATTAAGAGGCTAGTGTTGTAGCTCAGTGATAGAGTGCTTGCCTAGCACATGTGAGGCACTGGGTCAATCCTCAACACCATATAAAAATGGATGAATAGAATGAAGATTTTTTTTAAAAATCTCATTAGTTTACAAATGAAGTCTCTGTCGACATATAGGTACTTCCCTCCCTGCCTCGTGGAAGCTCCAAACTCCCAGCAACAATGACAACTGTACACAGAATCTGGGCATAGGAACAAACTGGAGTCAGGGGGTCTATTGTCTCTAAGGGGTACATGCTTCTCAGCCATAGATTTCTTTCCTCACACCTTTTTTTCAAGGCCAAAGATAAATAATCATAAAAAGTTGTTTACTCTCAGTGTAGTTTAGATTTGCATTTCCCTAATTGCTAATGATGTTGAACATTTTTTCATATAGTTGTTGGCCATTTGTATTTCTTCTTTTGAGAAGTGTCTGTTTAGTTGCCCATTTAGTAGTTGGGTTATTTGTGGGTTTTTTGGTGTAAAGTTTTTTGAGCTCTTTATGTATTCTAGACAGTAATCCTCTGTCAGAAGAGTAGCTAGCAAAGATTTTCTCCCCTTCTGTGGATTTTCTCTTCACATTCCTAATCATTTCCTTTGCTGTGTAAATTGCACCTACACCAGTCAGAAAGGCAGCCAACAAGAATACAAATAATAACAAGTGCTGGGGAGGATGTGGAGAAAAAGGAACACTTTTATACCATTGGTGGGTTTGTAAAATAGTATAACCACTATGGAAATCAGTATGGAGACTCCTCAAAAGAATAGGCAAGGAACCCCCGACAAATGACCCAGCTATACCACTCTTTGGTATTTACCTTGAAGAATTATTAAAGTCCTCCTACTACAGTGATACAAGCATACCTATGTTTATAGCAGTACAATTCACAATAGCTAAACTATGGAAGCAGCCTAGGTGTCCATCAATGGATGAATGGAACAAAAATGTGGTATATATATAAAATGGAGTTTTATTTAGTCATAAAACAAAATGAAACCATGGCATCTGCAGATGGAACTAGAGACGATCATGTTAACTGAAATAAGTCAAACTCGGAAGGCCAAGGGTCATATGTTTTCTCTTATATGTGGAAGCTAGAGAACAAAAAGGAAAAGAAAGGTGGGGGTAGATCTCCTAAAAATCAAAGGAAGATCAGGAGAGAAAAGAGACCAAGGGTGGGGAGACAGGGGAGAAAAGGAAGAAGTGCTGGGTAGTGGTATTGGACAAATTATATTGTTATATTGTGTGCATGTACAAATATGTAACAACAAATCCCATCAATATATATCCAACTATAATGCACCAATAAAAATGAGACAAAAATTTATAACAACCAAAACTCCATTTCATTACAATGAAATGACTAAATTACACATGTCACATTATATAGAAAGACTAAACCCTCTACAGAAAATGTACATATGGGCACGAACATTAATGTGAATCATATATATGAAAGTCATGACTGTGGATTATAAAAACAGCTGCTTGTTCCAAACACTTTCATAGAATATCTTATTTCTTCCTATAATGACTGATAGAAACTATTATATGTAAGACATGAGAAAATCGAAGGAACTTGAAGTTCAGTGACTTGCCCAAGGTCACCCAGTTAGAAAGTGGCAGAGCCAGGATTCAAAGCCAGGAAGTGTGACTACAGGGACTGTTTTCTAAACCTGTGCTGTATGTAGTCTTCCTCATACACCTCAGGGTAGAGGAAACATGGAGAGCAAAGGCAACAGAAGAAAAGTACTTAGAGTAATAAAGGGAAAGAAAGAAAAGCTTAACAAGAAACCAAGGGGAAAAGGTGAAAGGAGAGGTTAAGAGCAGACGACAAGGGAAAGAAAGACAACAAATAGACGTTAATAAAAGAAGGAAACAGCATGAACTTCTGCATCCTTGCTATGATTTTCCTAATGAAATTGTAGGAAGATGAGAAACCCTTCAGTAACTGCTCATTGCCTTTCATCTCAACTCAGCCCAAGACTTGGGTAACTGCCACATCAAAAAACCTCATAAAAGAAAATACCAATTTATGTATGAATCATACTCCCACTTCTCATCGTGAAAATTGCCTGATTTCTTCATTGAAAGTAAGATATTGGGTCTCCTGTGAATGAACTCATTACAGCATTTTCTATCTCAGTTCAAAACACAAAAGACGACTGGCCTGCATTAGACATCTTTTCCAGATGAGGCTTGTAGGCTATGCTGAGAATCAGAAGTATTAACCTCTAAACAAGTTTCTACTGAGACTCTCTTTAGATGTCTGTTGTAATGTGAAAGATGAAGAAGAAAGAAAGCAGCAGTTACAATGAAATCTGTGAAAAAAGCAAGGCCAACTGCAGTGATCAGTGTGTTTAGGCTAAACGTTTTTTTCTTGCAAATGTAAGTGGAAGAGAGACAGCAGAGGATTTTTAGTGTAGGAGGCAGGGACTCTAAATGAGCTCTGGATGATCACATGGTTTCTTCTTGTTCTCTGCTTCCATATATCTGGAATTTGAAAAACATCATAATACATTTTCAAAGAGAAATGAAAAAGCCCAGATTCTGGTCTTTGAGTTCAATCTGGAGCAACCAACTTTGTCCTTCTGGGCCTGGGTTATTGTATCTCTTAAAATAAAGTACCCCTTTCAGCTTTTATAATCTATGATTTTTTATGGCAATTACTTTGATCATCATAATTTTGCACATGCAAGCCACCATGTATGTGTACGTACATACACACACACACACACACACACACACACACACAAAGCAAACACACAAGCTCTAACCTGATATGATCATTACTTTCTGTCTCCAAGTAGAACTAGATCTATTTTATTCAAATTCAGTGTTTATCTAACCTACAGATTTCCTTAGATGGCACAAAAAAACCATCTAATTTAGGAAAACTATTTCAACATCTCACAACTCCAAATGAAAGGATTTTTTTCATATACATTTTTTTCAGAATTGATATTTAAGTTATATCTTAAGACAAAGAAGAGTATTGAGTTATTCTATGACTTTTGTGTGTAATTGAATGCCAGCATCTACTAAATGAAATCAAAGTCTCTACAGAATAAATTAGAAACTCAGAGACATTGAGACAATGAAAGTATAAATGACATGAAGCCAAGATTAACAGTAAGATGCTATGTAAAGTGGAAATAAAGGCCAACAACCAACCTCATACACACACACACACACACACACACACACACATACAGCCACAGGTTAAAATGTGGAAAGCAACACAATCCAGGTTAAGATGTTCCTGTCTTTACATAAGGCCACACAAGTCATCCATAATGAGGCATTTGACCTTTGAAGCCTAAATTATGCTAGTGGCCTTTAATCATGAAAAAATGAAAAGAAGTGATATCTGGATGGATCTCTCTCACCTTTTAGTAGTTCTGCAATGCCTCCTCTCAGAAACCTTTCTCCACTCACCTTCCCCCTCTCCTCTTCAGGAGTCTCCTCCAGTGCCTCCCCAGTTCTACCAAACGCTAACCATTGTACACTGAAAGAAACTACTGCTCTTATTGCTTATTTCTATTCTGGTGTCGCTCATTAGCTATCTATGGGTTCTTTGGGAGCCAGGAAGTTATTTCACTTGTTTTGTACAGTTCTTAGCACTCCAGAATTAATGAGCAAAATAATAATTAGTGTAAATGTAATACTGTAGTCTTTTTATTTTTTCTTTTTTGGTACAGGAGATTAAGTCCAGGAGTACTTAACCACTGAGCCACACCCCCAGCCTCTTTTTTATATTTTAATTTATTTAGAGACTGGGTCTCACTAAATTGCTGAAGTTGGCTTTGAATTCACAATCCTCCTGCCCCCACCTTCCATTCTGTGGGATTATAGGCATATGCCGCTGTGCCCAGCAATACTGGAGTCTTATTGCTTGTGTTTTGTTCACAAAAGGTATATTGAAACGGTATTTATATGTAGGTACCTGTGACCAAAGCCATTTTTCAATTGAAGAAAATAAACATCATGTTCATAGAAAGTTATATAGTTCTGTCTGTAGATTGGGAACATAATATTACAACTGAGTATGTTCATATTAATAGGAAAAAGAGCTTAACTATTTACAGAAAAGGCTTATAGTTAATAAAATTGCACATAACATGTTTGTATAAGCATGACTCTCCTTTTGTAAAGAGTCTTATTCAGACTTCAAAAATCTGCATGATGATTTATTGGTTCTAGTATCACTATGTTAAGTGTACAAAAATAAGAAGAAAACACTTTAAATTAACCCTCAATTCAACCAAACCCATAGAACATTAAGGTATCAATAATTGATGTTTCAAGGACACTTTAAAATTGATGAGATTTTAAAGCCTCCTGAACACATAACTAATGTTTTGAGCATTTTGAACTATGTTGATTACTCTCACTCCTTTCTCTTCTTGGAGTCACTAAAACTCTACCTAAGTCTGATTTAAATGATAGTATACTAAACTCTAGGTACTCATGATTTTTTTGTGTTTGTTCTGCTGATTTCAAATTGCAGTAAGAGACTGCTATTCTGCAAGCAGTTGCTCAAACCAAACTAATGAAAATGAAAGAAATAATGCCTTTGGCGTTAAATAATAACATCCCCATAAGGATTATTTATACCTCACAAACTCTAGTTGGTTTTTGTTTTGGAATTTAGCACTGTTGTTATAAAATTGTCTATCCAAATTTATAAAGACATAAATGAAAGTAATATCCCCAGAAAATGTGATCTATGCTTTTAACTTGTCTCCTGGGGAAGAGAAGATAATATAAACGTAAGAGCATGCTAAATAGCATTTCTGCAAGAAACTCCTTTATGGAATGAAGTTAAGCAAGAGCTGGGAGAAGAAAGATCATACAAATCAGAACACCTCCATAACAATGTACAAGGTTACCATTAAAATGCAATACAAAGTTTACACTGCCAATTCTTTCCCCCTATAATATTTTAGGGAATAAAGAAAATGGGAGTATTTACATCCATAACATAGATGCCATATGATAATACCACAAGATGAAAAAAAGAAAAATAAATCCTTAATCCTATTTTTTTTCTATCTAGAACTTTCAATAGTTACACTGACTCAAACCTTTATGTGAAAGTCTATTTATGTTTTGGAAAGGTGCCACTCATACCAAATGAATGGCTTGCAGCTTCTTCTGGAAACTAAAATCATCAGTGAAATTAGAAGTTCTACCTATTCTGGCATTGTCACATTTTTTTGAAGCCTATAAAACATGGCGTTTGCTGAGGATTGCCTGCTCTTGTGCTGTAGGGACCTGAGAACTATGGTGGCATCTGCCTATGATATTGCACCACCCAGTTTCTTGAATTCTAGTTGTAGATTTCCTGAATCTCTAACTCCAAGGTCTTAGAATTACTATGCAAGCTTTTAATTATCTGTGTTTTACTATTTTGTCTTGTGTAAAATACCTGAAGTGGCTTCCAGTCTCTCATTAATCTGTTCACATGCAATTCATTAAAAATAAAAAGCCCTAATGACAACAAGAGAGAATTGTTGGAAGAGAATCATTAGAAAACAAGAATTCAATAGTTGTATAGAGACGAGCAGATAAGTGATAGCCAATGAAGAACAGTAGAGGAAACCACAGCTTGAACAAGTATAAAGGAGAAGAGGAGAAGGGAGGGATGGGGTGAGGAAAGAGAGAAACAGAGTCTTTTTGAGTCTTGCATAACCAGAAAGGCTTAGAATTCCAAAACACCAAGTACAATGAAACCACGAGGGAATTTAGGCATGGGTGGCTGACGAAACATGTTATAATAACAAGTCCCTATATGTAGAGGTACCCACTGCCCAACCCTGTGGGAAGGAGGAGCCTCCACAGTTAGGTCCCTCTATAAGACTGAAATATTTGAGGATTCTTTACTAAAGACAAAAACTTAGCTAAAATATAATAATAATAATAACAACAACAACAATAATAATAATGGCAGCCCTCTATGAATAATAATGGCAGTCCTCCCACAATTTGGCAGGCTCTGATTCCCCAGTAAATCTGAATTCACAGTCATATCACTCTAGAGCAAAGTGTAAGTCACAGTCTAGTCAGCTTTTCATTCCTTAAACATGGAGAAAAAGATAATCATGATTCAATGATTCATGAGACATGTGAAAAAAGCTTGCCCAGAAAGAGACAGCCCAAGACACATGAGATAAAATGACCCCAAATGAAACAGGGATAACTTGAAGAAGGGGGAAGAAATGTGATGCCAGGGATCAAACCCAGGGCCTTGTGCATGCCAAGGAAGCACTCTACCAGTGAGCTACACTCCCAGACCTGGAGAAGGGAAGAAAATTTGTAAATACCTCTGATAACTATCCTATGAGAGAGTTAATAAAGTATTGTTAAATAAAACAAAACCAAGGTATCACAATAATATTTTAATCAGACAACAAGATAGAGGTAAAAAGTATAAAAGGAGTGTTAAAACATCAAATGAAAGGAGTAGAATATAAGTATGAAACAATTTCTAAGTAGAATATTTTTAAAGAGAAAAATAAAAAATAAGACAGGAAAGATAAAAGATTGAAGATCATCTAAGGGTTCCAACATCCAACCAATATTTCTGGAATAAGTGAATAGAGAAATGGAAGAAAATAAATTATCAAATACTATACTCCCAGGGCTTAAGGTCTTAAGTTTACAGATTGAAATGATCCACAGCAAAGGGCAGAGACTGCAGCAGGAAGCTAAGGCTACCACAGGAATCTGTCCAGCTACTATAAGTAAAGGATATCAGGGTCATACTGAAGGCCACTACAGCCACCACTTCATCCTATGCTGCTAGAACCATTTTATCCATCCTCATGAGTTTAACTGCAACCAACATCTGATAACTCCCAAAATGCATCTTGAGTTGCAACCTGTAATGCCTTCAAGTCTTCTCTTACCTGCATATTTGGGAGGAACCTCAAATACAACATGCTCAAATTTAATTTACCATCTTCCCACAGTCACCAGCTCTGCCTCCCCTTTCTCTATCCCTAGGTGGTATTATCATCCCTTCATCTAGAATTGAGTAACTCAGGAGTCAGCCCTACTCTTCTTTCTCATTGTCAGCATCAAACAGCCACTCAGTTGTGTCACTTTTAATTTCTTCTTAAGTCTATTCTATCTTCTCTTTTCTACTCTTAGCAGTTTAAGGTAGATTTGTATAAATCTGTAATAATCAAAGACAATATTGGCAAAGTAGTAGGCAAATTAATTATGGAACTGAATAGAGGTCAAAGAAGACCAGGTACAGAGGGAAACATAAACATGAACATGGAAACTTCATCATGAGAAGGGTGTCATTTCAAGTAAACAAGGAGAATACGGCTCTTTTAGTGTATGATGACAGAATACTTAGTTACCCACTTAGAAAAAAATGAAAGTTACAGTCCTTTTTGAAATAATCAAAACTACAGATAGGAATGAAAAAAGGAATATAAAATTATTAAAATAAGAATGAAGAAATTATATAACTTTGGGCTAATGAAGATCTTTTTAAAAGAAAATCAATATTAAAAAATAGGGAAATTTTATAAATGTTAATTGCCCTCTTAAAATCTTTAAATAAATTAACTTGTTTAGACATTCACTAACCCTATGTAAACATTATGACTATGTCTTCTTACAGGTGAGAAACTCTGATGCAAAAGGGATGATGTTCTTTCCCAAGTACATATAACTGTAAATGTCAGAGCTGGGATTCTAACACAGGCCATCCATCTCCAGACACTGCTCTCTCACTCACTACTTTTTACTCTCTCATAATAAATAGGAGTACACAGAACTTTAACAATTTGGACAAGAAAGACAGCATAAGCAAAGCTGAAATATGCAATACTTATAATACATTTAAGAAAAGTTCCAACATCCAACCAATATTTCTGGAATAAGTGAATAGAGAAATGGAAGAAAATAAATTATCAAATACTATACTCCCAGGGCTTAAGGACCTAAGTTTACAGATTGAAATGATCCACAGCAAAGGGCAGAGACTGCAGCAGGAAGTCTCATTTTTCAATTTGAAAAATGTAAGATAGATGTTAAAGGGATTTGCAATATTTAAAAACTGCTGCATTTTTTGGAAAATGTTTTGCTTTAGAAAATATAGCCTTTTAATAAAATAGGTTATTTACATTACTATGCAATGAGCTTATTAATATTTTAAACAAATTCATATTTTAAAATATTTTAATGAACATTATCTTTAAAAAGGAATAATAAAGTTAATATGGTTTGCCTGAATTATTCTCTTTTATCCATTAGGATTATAACAGAGCTTCATAAGAGTTAACATTTTGGTTGGGAAGGCACATTTTTCAATCTGTGCCCACGTAATATTAGAATTTGATAAATGGGAAAGAAAGAAGGTACCTCAATAAAGGAATATATACATGTGAATATTAAGATCCACTCTGATGAAAGAATAATGCTTTCATCTCTTCACAAATAGGTTTGAGAAAATAATTTAAGTGTTTGATTAAGACACAATAAAGTGTGGAAAGTGGGACAAGAAAGGGTCTTGGTTATTTCAAAAAGATCAATATAATGTGGCCAATGAACCATTCAGTGCAAAGCAATATAGGCTCCTCTCTGCCCATAGTGGTGCAAAGAAAAACATGATTATGAAAACTGCTTTTAAGAGAACTTTCCCCAATATATTAGTTTTCTTTGTTCCATTTCCCTCCTTGTATCCACCCATCAAACTATTTTGTTCCCTTTCTTCTCTGAACTTCCTTAGCCGTCATCACCATCTTCCTTTCTAGGCTTAATTATGTCAGCCTTCCCTGTCATACAAGCCTCACCTACCTCCCCCTCCCTTTGTTCATCAAAAATAACAACTTGCAATCCAGTTAGAGTTACCTTATTTAGCACCTAACGCATTTTAGACTTTGTGTTCAGCACGTCACATGTGGCATTTTTACTCTCCAAGACAACTGTCAAGGTAACTTTCATGACAACCATTGTGGCATAATTATTTCAATCCCAGTCTCTCTTTCTTAAGAAAATCATTTTTAAGAATTTGATACATATTTACCTTAAATAATTTATATATAGGGGAATTAAAATAATGAACATAAAAAATTATAATCTCCCTTCCAGAAAAAACATTTACATGATTCCAATGATTCCCAACATCTTTATAAGAATGGTTCCTTATGACAGATGGAGAGAGAGGCAGGGGAATAAATATTTTCCTAAATAATTAGATTATATGCTTGTTCTTTTTATTTATTAAATTTGCTTGTAATTGATGCTAACAGAAGAAAAATAACTTGAAGATAGACTTGCTAAATTTTACATGACCATATATATATTTGATAGGATTGAGAGATTATGAAAACACTGAAGACTTGATATTACTTTTTAAACTGTTTGGTTTTAGACAATCCTCTTTCCTCACTTTGAATAAAGAGCACTCAGTACTTTCACATTTTCTCCTTCTATCCTTCCCTCCCTTCTGCCTTTCTTTCCCCTCTTTCTCCTAATTGTTATTCTTACAATGATAAGAATTTTAACATGTAAATCTCTATATCATAGTCCCTGTTATTATTTGTGATTCACCCTATAGATAAATATACTGCAGAGCAACTACTCTGTAATATCCCTTATGAAACTTACCACTCCTTGTAAATTATACATGCATATGTGTGATTACTTATGAGTAGATTTCTTCTCCCCAAAGACTGACAGCTTCCTGAAGGCAGGAAATGTTTCCCTGTTTACCACTGTGACACTATACCTCAAAGAGTGCCTGGTGCAGAAGGAGTATTCCATCAAAATTTGTTGGCTTGACAGGAAAAGGTGTTAAGAGTCCCATGGAATGTATACAGAGAATAGTAAGAATGGGATTCAGAAGAGAATGTGGTGTTCAGGAAAAGTGTTACACAAGATATTGCTTTTGAGAAACATGGATTTTGACAGAAGAGTGTCTTGGGTCCATATGCATGTTTCCTCTGGGGGCAGGATGTACTGGGGACCAGCAGGAGATGGGCCCAGTGAGATGTGTTCTTGATACAATTCTATTCATTATATGTGTTTCATACTCAGAAAATCATTTGGATGAATACCTAAGTGTTAACTGTCATTACAGGCAGGCAAATTGATTCCAAGTTATTTTTTTTTGTTTCGTTTTTGTACATTTCTCCAAAACCTGTCTTTTCAATAATAAGCACATATCACTTTAATAATCAGATAGGAATAACATTATCATTTTCATTTTTAAAAAATTTGCATCCATAACAGTTAACTTATGGAGGGCTTACTATATTCTAGAAAAATTCTCTAAATAGTACTATGGATTACATATTTGACAAAAAAAGCCTATGAGATAAGTTTTATTGTTTTCTTCATTTATGAATGAAAAGCATAAAAACATAGAGAAATTAAATGGTTTGGACAAGGTTACACAGATAGTAAGATTCAAAGGACTAGGATTTGAAACCAAGCTGTCTAACTTCAGAGTTTATGACACTTATACAGCTACTTCTCACATGAGAGCAAAACATGGATAACCAGAGCTCTTTACAGCTCTCCATTAGAAGAAATTCAGGCAGCAGTAATGACACATAGACTGCCCCTCCTTTCACTCTTCTTATTTTCCATTCTTCTTCTTAAAAGAATTAATATTATCCAACGAAGACCACTGAACTTGTTCATTTGCCTGTCACTATCAGCATTAGAGCTGCCTGAATGACTGGGAATATGTCATTTAAAAACAGTTAGGATGTAATCTCCTAAGTAAACTATATGTATATTATTTCTCCATCTTCTTAGATTAAATCAATGGATAATTCATCACCTTGCCTTAAAGGGCCACTTCAAAACCCTTCACTTGTATTGGCATTTCTGTTCCCAATATAAATGTCATGCCTCATCAGGGTTGGGTAATGAAATGTGATGTCCTCTATTTGCTTGCGTTTTCAAGGGCATTTGGTGAGGCTGCAGTTCTATACACCTTATCCATCATCTCACACTGCCTTGACTGCAAAAGGAACAGAAACTGCAGGTAATCCTTCGCCCTAGGCAAAGCCTCTGCTCTAATGTAGGACAGAAAACCAAATACAGTAGTGAATCATTTCTAACAAACCTTGAATACACATATTGCATTGTGACTTCAGGGTCTTCTGAATTTCTTTTTTGGTCAATTCACAAGAGTTGAAAATGCATGTGTCTGATATAAGTTTCTTTGTGCCAAGAAGCTTTTTATTCTATTTTTAAGAAATTGGGTACGTGAGCTATAATCCATGCCTAATCCAGATTCTCTGATAGCTAAGCTTTTGCAAATAGAGCATGTGTATGTATGTGTGTGTGTGTGTGTGTGTATGTCTGTTTTCTTTTTCAAGTATGATGTTTTTGTTTTACATGAACATTTCATATTGTATCTTATGGTTTTTAATAATGTAAAAGTGGCTACATGACCTCAAACTTGTTAGAAGTTTTTAAATAAGCATATTTCATAACATACTATATATTCTTGCTAGATAGTTCCATTTAGTTTATTTTGGGACAACCTCTTGATACCATAGGAGAGTTTCTACAGCCAATTCAGTTTGTTACAACAATGTAGATGGTTGACTTAGTAAGAGAAGTAAAATATTCAATTAGGGGTCTAAAATCATTTAACTCAGCTCATCATGTAATTATGAACTCTTTGTTCATTTTGTAGTGTTTGACTCCTTGCTGAAGAAAACAAACTCATCCCAGGAAAATGATCAAAAAAAGCTAAAGTGAAACAATGATTATTCTCTTTTATGCTTTTGTTGATGAGTCACCTCATTTGTAACCATTACCCCAGCTTAGTCTATATTATTTAAATCCCTTCTTTTGCCTAATCTCATTTGCTTCTATCCATACTGATTTGCATTGTTTTCTCTTGAGACACTTTGCAAAGGAAAATGGTTGTGTTTTGAACTACTCGTGTTCTTTCTATAATCTAGCAGAGACCTTAACACTCAGTACAGCACTTTACTGTCACACAATTATGTCGTCACCTATTACCATCGATATTTTTTTTTCCAGAGAAATTGTTCCGCATCTCTGAAATTTTTGGTGCTTCTTCAATGATCATGAGCAATAAAACAATAAACTGAAAGAGGAAAAAGAAATCTCAAACACAAATTCAATAAAAAGATCACATTTTCCTCCCTCTCCACACAGCTACATTCCCTCCTCTGACATCTGATGTATTCACTCATATAAGTCTGCATTTTACTTTTGTATTTTCCTGAGGTCTCATAAATACGGGGGTGGGGGGAAGCTGACTTGTCCTGTGTTCTCCACAGCTAACCCCTAAGTATTTTGTTCTCTCTCCTGAGAAATAACATGTGATCCTCAAAGTGCACTAATGTGGCAAGCTAGGGAAATAGCACAGGAGACTGGCCTGGCTTAGCACACAGGTCACTGTACCTTTGTGAACAAAGAATAGGATTGAAGGAGATGGCAGGAAGTTCAGTTCCCCCCCACCCTCAGGGAAGAAAACATACTAGTCTCCCCTTAATTTCCATAAGTTGTTCTGTGTCTTATAATAACAAAGGAACTGCTATTATTTGTATATTTGTACAAGTATGGCACTTGCCTTGGATTTAGAAATTCTAATTGAGAGAAAAAAGAATATAGGTTATGGTTTAGAAGTGAGGTGCCCCTCAAAAGTTCATGTGTGAGAATGCAAGAAAGTTTAGAGGAGAAATGATTGGGTTATGAGAGTCTTAACCTAATCAGTTCATTAACCCACTGATAGGGACTAACTGGATGGTAACCATAGGCAGGTAGGGTGTCTGGAGGAGGTGGATCATTGGGGACATGGCTTTTTGAGGTAAATATTTTGTTGCTGGTTTGTACAGCCAACCTGGTTCCAGGTCCTAAACTACTTTCCTCTACTACACTCTTCTGCCATGATTTTTCTCTTGGCCCTAGAGCAACAAAGTCAGCCATTCATGGACTGAGACCTCTGAAAATGTGAGCACCAAAATAAACTTTTCCTCCTCCAATTGTTCTTGTTATATCTTTGGTCACAGCAGAAAAAAAAAAAAAAAAAAAACTTACTAAAATATACATTAGAATATCATTGTATATTTCTCTTTTATTTTTAATTGTAGCAAGAACACTAAACATAAGATCTGCCCTCTTATCAAATGTTTAAGTGTGCAATACCTGTTGCTGATTATAGGTGCACTCTAAAGGATCTTTAGAGCCTTTCATCCTGCCTAATCTGTAACTCCCCACTTCTCCCTCCCTCCAGCCCTGGTAACCACAATTCCACTCTTTCATTCTATGAATTTGACTATTTTGGATCCCCAGTTAAATGTAATCATGCAATATTTATCTTTCTGTGTTTTTATTTACTCAACTTAGTTTAACACCCTCAAGGTTCATCCATTTTGGCAAATATGGCAGAATTTCCTGTTGAAGGTTGAATATTATCCCATTGTGTGTGTGTGTGTGTGTGTGTATCCATCCCACATTTTCTCATCTTCTTCATCTGTCAATGGGCACAAAGTTTGCTTTTTGTTTGTTTCTGTGGGATTGAATTTTGCTGTCTTTCCCAGGATGGTCTTTAACTCTTGGGCTCAAGCTAAACTCCTGTCTCAGCCTCCCAAGGAGCCTGGATTGCAGGCATGCACCAGCAGGCTCACTTTTACACAAAAGTTGTTTTTACATCTATGTCATGTATTACTCTCATGAATTTAATGAGCATCTTTATGAAAATTGTTTTTAATTTTTGTCACGTAAATTATATAACTCCACTTCATTAGGTTCAGTTAATGGAGATTTATCTTGCCCCTTTGTTTGGAACATCTTTGCCTGGTTCTTCATTTTCCTGGACTCTGCACTTGTATCTATGCATTAGACAATGCAGGCACTCCACCTATCCTGAGTTTTTGTGAACAGCCCCTGCATGGTAGAGGATCACCACTAGACAGCCCAAGTGGAGAGTTTGGGAGCCTCCACCCATGCTTTCCCTCTGCAGGGAGGAACAGGCAGCTGTGGGTTTTTTCACCTCACTCTGTGCTGAGTCAGGAGGCAGAGCCATGGCAAACCACTGTCTACATTCTGCCCATGCAATTAGACTATGCACACCATTCAGGACCCTAGGATTAGTAAAAACAGATGCTAGTTGTCTGGAAAGCCCTGGAGAAGTTGGGGCAGTGGACTCATAGATGAACTCTGCCTCTCCCTGGGGTGAAACTGAGAGCTGAGAGTTTTTCATCTATTCCCTCTGGAATGAATTACATTGAAGTCCTAATTAGAATAAGATACATTCCATGCTTATATAATTATATCAAAATGTAATCTACTGTCATGCGTAACTAAAAAGAACTAATAAAAATTTTAATGTGAAAATGAAAAATAATCTAAAAATAAATAAAAAATAAGTGTAGTCACATTGGGTTTAGGGCTTCAACATATGAATGTGTGGGAGGGCACACAATCCTGTCCATGACACTCAAAATTCTCTTGTCTAGATTATTTCCCTTCCCTCAACACTATTGTTAAAAGAAAAACACCTAGATCAGTTAAAATGTAACACTATCAACTGGAAATCCATGCTATAAAATTCCTTTTCAGCTTACTTGCCAAAGTGGAAGTGAACATGCACATCAATTTAGGCAAATAGGAAACTGAGAGGTGTTGCCACAGCAAATAGCCAAGTTCCAAATCCATTTTGAGCACAGTTAGAACAACTATATATACAATAGTCATAGAATTCATACTTTTTCTGTAGCATAAAAACTTAATCTTCTTTCTTGAATTCTTCCATTCCCTTAACTTCAGGAATTCCACCTCAACCAAATCTGTGACATGGCTGTGTATTGCCCATGTGGTAAGCTCCTATCATTAGAATTAAGCCCATTGAGTGATCAAGAGGTTGCAGAAAGCACACAGGTTTGGGGACCAATCTGTTCTGATTCTTACTGTTAACTAAATCATTTACTCCCCTGTCAGAATTTGGCAAGTTATTTAATCTCTCCAACAGGAAATTTTCTTCTTTGGTACAAATAGAACCAATAAAGACAGAACTTTTGAAAAGTAGAGATAATCAAGTAATGGCATATAAGATTATGCCTGGAAAAAAGATTAATGACTTGATACATGATGTGTACCAGAAAAAGATGAAGATAAAAAAGAAGAAGAACATGAAGAGGAGGAAGAAGTCTATTTAATTTAAAGGGTACCCATAAGCAATCAAAACTATCTTTTTGTTCACTGTAAGAAACTATAGCACTTTGGGGAAGAAAAAGCTGGGGAATCTATACTACTTGATGGAATATATAGTAAAATGCCTAAATTCTCAAAATTTTGGGAATGTAGGGTATATCAGGACAGAGTGGGAAGAAAGCGATGTCAATGGAGTAGGAAAAACTGGATCCTCCTTCCCATCACAGGCACGCCAACTCAGCAGCAATCCATAGATTCATTTCTTTTCTTTTGTGAGAAATCAAACACTAAGAAAAAAGCTCCTGTACCCAAAAAGACTATGAAACTAGACTTAGCAAAATTGATAGGGAGATTCAGGACAACTTTTGCCCAAAGACCCTACCCTGGCACTGTGCCTGATGACCAGAAAGATTTCCCCTAAACTCACATTCACCCAGAGGAGGGAAGGAGTTGGTTTATTACCCAGAGACTTAACTTTCCTGAAGGGGAGTCCCAAAACTATAAGGTGTTTTCACTTCATAAGGGTGGAGTCCTATTCCAATAGGGAATGTGTTATTATGAGAAAAGGAAGAGATACCAGAGCTCTTGCTCTCTCCTCGGTATGAGAACAAAGTTAAAAAGGGGCCATCTGTAAGCTGGAAGAGAGCCCTCACCAGGACCCAAATATGCTGGCACCAGATTCTCACATTGCCAGCCTCCAGAGCTGTGAGCAAATTCATTTCTGTAGTTGAAGCCAGCCAGTCTATATTTTATTATGTTACCTCCAAAAACCAGTACAGTGAGGGTGTGCGGGAACATTAGTGTCTGCCACCTTCCTTTCCTCCTCCCCTCCCTCTGATGAGAATTTGGTGTTTAGCCCAAATGGAGAGAGGGCTTAAAGTCAGATGACAAAGCATCTATGTCTAAAAACAAAAATAAATAACAAATTCCCTCTAAGTTATGCATTACGGTCCACATGACAAAATACAGCATGCAGCTGGGGAGAAGGTCAATTCCTCCACCATCTCATATGTCAGTATCTGAGACCACAGATGCATCACTGTGGTCACAGAGATCAAACACACTTGAGAGTAGCCGCCCTTGCATGACACCCTTCCTCTGCAGGGCGGCAAATAGACTGATTGAGATGAAGGATAACAAGGAACATAATTGTCTTCAGCACATTTAAAACATCTGGGGCTTTCAGAAATACTGAAAGGAGATTTTGGTGGAAAGGGGAAGCAGGGAGGATGGGAAGAGACCCAGGTACTGTAGCCATGCAGATGTGAGGGTAAAACATACTGCAACTAGGACAATGGCATTAATGTAATCTCATTTTTATTCACAGGCTTTGTGAGGGCTAGTAACATTCATATCCATAAAGTGAAACATTCCAATCTATGCTGATGCTTGCTTTTTATCACATGGTTATAATAAAGTCATCCCTGAAATACAGTATTGGCATAACTCATTATGCCAATGTTGACATAATGGGATTCTTTTCTTTTTGTTCATTATTTTTACAGGGAAATTATTTTCTTATCCACATCAGATATTCTTATCTAGTATTTTAAGGAAAAACTCTGACACACTACTAAATAAGAATGTGTGTGTTTGTGTGTGTGTGTGTATGCATACATTCACATTTTCATTTACATATAAATGTTTTAGTTTATTCAGATATTTCTCTACTTTTAGAAATAATAATGTCTTAATGCAAAGTGATCTTCTCAGGAACAAAAATTTCCAGAAAAACATACTAAGGGATATGATGCTTATAAGACAGGTGTCTTTGAGAAAAGGCACGGAGTAATCTGACAAATTACTCTCAGGTATTCTACTTAAGAAACACTGAAAGAGGGTAGCATCGAATTACTCATCATAGCTGAAGTCAGATTTTAAGCAGTTGATTGAGTCTTTCACATTATTTCAGATGCATATCTATGCTTTAGATAAAATGCATTCACCACTAGTGAATATGTCAAAGAAGAGATCATAGTAAGACAAGATAATGGTCCCAGTAGCCTTTGATTTAGCTGCACTGACAGGGCCCAAGGCAGAAGAGAATTTCTACTCCCAGAATGGATATGGTTATAGCAAATTGGTGGTGGTGGTTAGGAGACTGTGACATTCTGGGGAAAACAGTGCAATCAAAAGACAAGTTACTTCTAACAAAAAGGGGGTGGTGAGATTTATAAACGTGCCACTCCTACTCAACCAACTGCCTCTAGTCTATTCCCACATAGTCCATATCTTTGAGGGTTTCTTTTCCCTTGCTTGATGGCATGTACTTCCAGGGCACTCTGGACCTTCATCTGGTCTCAGACTCAGATTCTCATCCATTGCAGTACTACATAGAATGGACAGAGTGATGTTAGAAGTCTCTTCTTCAGCCGGGCGCGATGGCACATGCCTGTAATCCCACGCTGAGGCAGGAGGATTATGAGTTCAAAGCTAGCCTCAGCAAAAGTGAGGCACTAAGCAACTCAGGGAGACCCTGTCTCTAAACAAAAGACAAAATAGGACTGGGGATGTGACTCAGTGGTTGAGTACTCCTTAGTTCAATCTCTGGTACCTCTCAAAAAAAAAAAAGTCCCTTCTTAAAATAAAGGGGTCCAATGCTGGAGGCTACAGACTTGTTGCTGTTTGGAAGCAGAGAAGTGGGGGAAAGGGCGCTGTTCTTCCTTGATTTTCTAAGACCTTCCTCTTGAACTTGTGCAACATCATAAAACAGGTGCATCTTGGAGGGTGATGCTAAGTTCTCTCATCCCAGTCACAGCCACCCTGTACTGTTAGCGCTAACTTGATTCCTCTAGGTAGGAATCTCCAGTGTTGCATTACAGGGTTGCTGCTTGCTGAGGCCAGGCTCAATCTTCTTCAGCTGGGTGTGTTATGGGAACATGGCTGGTACAAGTTACCAAGCTTCATTGGCAGGAAAAGAAAAAAGAGGCCACATGCTCTCTGGCTGCTCAGTACTAAGCACTTGTTTTCTATTCATATTTTTTTCAATCAACCTCTCCCTTTCAATTCTTTTGCTACTTGTTTTTCAAAAGTTTTAATTGATTATTTTACATTCATTAGTTCAAAATTTGTTTCCTTAGTTCTTAATTTTATTTGCTTCCCATGTTTATTTTTACGATGTGATCTACTCTTTTACCTTTATATTTGCTCCAATTTTATTTCTAACCTTTGGTTCCATTTGTCTCTAACTTTTTAATTTATTGTTTCAAATTTAGCATATTTTATCATGCCGTGAATTTTATAGGTTCACCTTTTTTTTTTTGGTTTACCCCTTTTTCTATTTTTACCTTACTTTCCACTATTAAAAAATAAATTCCACCCCCTCCTAATTTGCTCTTCTTCATCTCATATATTTTAATCAGCATGTTCTCTTCATATTCTCTTTATCTTGGTTATCTTTATCTTCATCTTCTTTTTTAAAAATATTTTTTAGTTGTCTGTGAATCTTTTATTTATTTATTTTCCATGCTGAGAATCGAACCCAAGGCCTCACACATGCCAGGCAAGCGCTCCACCACTGAGTCACAACTCCAACTCTTGTATCCTGGTTATCTCATCCACAGGATAGTGGGCCCTCACTCTGACCAGGAATATCAGAAGCTCTTTTTTCCCCAGGTTTTTCCAACAGGTCCCTCTCTGGACACCCACATTAATCTTTCCAAGTACATCACTTCAAAATTTTAATCCCAAGAAATCCAAAGATCACTGGTGAATAATTCTCTTCACGGTTATAATTCTGTATGGATTATGGTTAAATGATAATATTTTATGCAGTCAAGCTCACTTCTTAAATTTCTATGTATATTTGATATGCTAATGATCAACATTTGGTAAATTGTGGCTATGGCAGACAACAACAAAGGAGGATATCTAGGCGTGGGGAAGACCTAGGAAGAAATTCTTAATAAGTGACTTTCCAACTTTTTGGTATAATATTATCTAAAGCAATCTTGATAAACCATAAGCTAATATCTAATTTTCTTTTCAATATAGGTTTAAATATTTGTAAGGGATCAGTTATCCAGTTGTAAAACCGACATTTTAAAATAAAATTGTTAACTCTTCTAAAAAAGCATCCAATGAAATCTAAATGCCATGATAATTTGGTACATCCCATTATCCTTTAAAAAAACACATTATAAAGTCTTCCATAACAGAAAAAAAATATTATTACTGTTTCTTCTTGAATTTATAATTCATTTTCTCTGAAAATGTTATCGAACTTGTAGTATATTTAACCTTGAAAGCATTTTATAGAGAACTATTATACTTCTCTGTAACATTGACATTTGATTTTTAAGAATCAAAGGGAGGTGAGTAGATATAAGGAATGGTGGTGGAGAACAGGGAAAGAAAAGGGAAACTACTGGGGAAATGATATTGACCAAATTATATTGTTAAATTTTGTGCACGTACAAATATGTAACAACTAATTACACTATTATGTACAATATAATGAACCAATAAAAATCATAGAAAAATATATTGTGCTGGCATGGTGGTGTACCTTTTATCGACCTATCCATCTCAAAAAATATGCATTCTCAAAAAATATGGAATCTAAAAACAATATATTCTCAGAACATATATAGACAGATACTGTGATCATAATGATTTAAGTATTAAAATTTTGCTTCTGAGGGATTATCATTACAATCAGAGAGTTTAGTATAATTATTCAAGACATTTCATGCATTTTAATAATTATTACAAAAACTAAAATTTAATTTTAAATTAATCACTTAATGAGTTGATCATCTTAAATTTACCTACAAGTTTATTTGTACTAGAATGAGAAAAAAAAAGCTCAGCAAAAATTTTACTCCTATATTTTAGATTTATGGTAAATTCTTCTATAAGTAAGCATATGGAGATAGAGGAGTTTTGTTACAACAACATCATTAAATTTCTTGAAATCTTGATACATTGCCAAAAAGCCAATAAATAATTCTCAGCTATTGTATTTGAAGTTCATCCACCTTAATTCTTCTAAAAGCAAAGACTTAATAACCACTCTTCTTGCATGAGAACTTTTTACTCAATCATTAGAGTTATTCATTTTAATCCCACTCCCAGGACAGTTGTAATTGATTATTTTACATTCAAATTGTCCCTTTCATTTCTATGGCAACATTTTTAGACTCCATACCCATGCACCATAGTGAAGTTAAAGGTAGGGAGCAGCTGACTGTTTCTTTTGTAAGAGTGACAATTAGGAGAAGAGAAGTTGGGGAAGGAGAACTTTTAACTCCATCTGGGTTGGTTCACTGGTAGCTCTGTTTTCAGAAAGGGAACACATGGAAATTGAGGGTCTAAAATGGTATTCTTAAAATTACTCATGATCAGGTATCCTGTTTAAACATAACCAATTGGCAGGTCACAGCTCACTGTAATTCCTCTGTTCTAACTTTGGTGGGGGTCTGTGAAGTACAAAATCTCCCAAAGGCATTAATGGGAGAAGGTTCAATCTCATATCTCCAGCCAAACCTCAGACACAACTCTACCCAAAGTTCAGTGCAACATGTATTGAAAGATGGGCCAGGTGCCTTCTTGACCAGGTCACAGGTTCTTGAGTTCTGAGCAGGCAGGTCTGACAAACAGCTTACATCATTGACTTTGGGCCCCTCTGGACAACTCCTCAGTGCACTGGGGAGTGACTAAGAAAAGCTTTCTCAGATTCATTATTTCTATAAGTCTATTAAAGACTGAAAAGAGTGGCTGCATCAAAGTCATGGGCACTCCTTCACATCCTTTTTTCCTTGCTTTCACTAAGGGAGTGTCCTCCCCACTCACCCTCTACCCCTCACGATAGCAGAACCTACTGCAATATTATACAAAATGGTTTTGCCTCCCAATTCAGCCTCTGAAACAGACCTCTCCTTTCCTCTTCCTGACTCTCTCTGTGATAGACTGAATGCTTATGTGCCCCCACATCCAAATAGATTGACACCCTAGGCCCCACGAAGAAGGTAGGGCCTTTGGGAGGTAATTAGGTCATAAAAGTGGAGTTCTCAAAATGGGGACTTAAAAGTAGAGATCAGAGAATGTACTCCTCTCTGCTCTCCACCACATGAGGATACAATAAGAAGCAAGCCATCTGCAAACCAAAAATGAAAGCCTTGCCATACACTGTGTCTGCCAGTGCCTTGGTCTAGGCCTTGTTCACCTCTAAAACAGCCAGATAAATGTTTAACCACCAGCTCTGAGAGCTGCTCCACTGCAGAGGTGATCTGACCCATTACCAGGTTTATGTTTAGGAACTGGCCTGGAATCACTGGTGCTCAGAACTCACTAGCCAGATCTAGTAGCATGGCCTCACCAAACAGGAGCCAGGAAGTGCAATCCAACCTTTGTCTGGAAGGAGGTGGGACATCACATTCCCGGAATCTCACTGTCCCTACCCAGCTGCTCCCTCATTCTGCATTTCATGCCACTTCCTCTCCCACTTGTGCCTGCCATCCTGGCCTTCTGTCAGTTCCTCAGCTGCCTTTTGGGCATGTACTTCCTCAACTGAGCTTTTCTTTCTCCCTCTTTGCCTACTACTTCTCACTCTTCTGGTCACTACTAAAATAATTCTTTCTAGGAGAAGCTTCCTATATGTAACACCTCTCCTCCCTCAGGTAATGCGCTCTATTAATTCTTTATCAAAGTTCTCTCTTCTGCTGCTTTTATAGCTCTCATATTTAATTATATTTATAGAATTATTTGTTTACCTGATTAATTCTTGTCAGACTCTTCCATTTATAAATGCCCTAAGAGAGGTGACTGGGTCAATTTTGTTCACCACTGTGAATATCCCTGACGTCTAACTTGCAATTATACAAAATATATTTGTTGAGTAAATGAAGGAACCCAGGATCTTTTAGGATTTTACCTCAAGTACCTTTAAAACAAAATTTCTCCCCTACCTCATACCAAAGAATTATATAATTTTGGAATTAGTGTTACTTTTGATAAGACATAGTAAATAGTAAAAATAAAACAGGGGTAGAGCTCAGTGTTAAAGCAGTTGTCTAGCATGTGCAAGACCCTGGGTCCCATCCCCACCACTGTAAGTAAACAAAAACAAAACAATAAGAAAAAAAAGTAGAC
Source organism: Marmota marmota marmota (assembly GCF_001458135.2). Lineage (NCBI taxonomy): Eukaryota > Metazoa > Chordata > Mammalia > Rodentia > Sciuridae > Marmota > Marmota marmota. The sequence continues at coordinate 3,118,430 of NW_025999924.1, read as the reverse complement.
TGTTAGAATTAGAAACCTGCTCAAGGGGAAAATGCTATTGTGAAATTTCATATTCTTTCAAAAGAAACAGACTCATGCAAGAAATCCTGAGCTTGATCATTAGACGTAATTATCAAGAAAAACTGTCAATACTATCAAGTATTGACAAGAAAATCAAGTCCTAGACTCTAATAATAAGGTGTCACCTGAGGATTTTTATGTGTGATACAGTTGTGTAGCCATTTCTTACATACTGTGTGGGCCTCTGCAGTATTCTTTCATATTGTATGAATGTTCCTAAGAAGTTTGAAGATAAAGCACACACAGAACTGTTTAAGGAAGTTTCCCTACAACTGTTTAAGCTTCAGCCGTAATAATGGCTTGTTCCTTGCCAGCTGTTTATCTTTAGTAACTCTAAGGGCATAGTCTGGCCTGGCTGGAGCCAAAGGTTAGGTTTCACTATTTGTCAAAGAGACAGCTCTTGACCCCATTTGACTTTTAACCTTTTGGTGTATTATATATTCCCTCCAAAGTCTAAGCCAGTTTTCTTCATTGTGAATTGCAAATTGAGGTTTTTCTGGCTAATGGTTCTGTAAAAGAAGCAGACAAGATACAGGCCTGATTATGTTTTACATTAAGCACTGTTTCATAGCTTGTTCGCTTGTGAAAAAAAAAGTCACAATTAATAATTCAACATTATTTGTAGTTTTTACCCATGAGTTCACAGAAACAAGAACTGGTAATGGGCTAAGCTGAATGGATGCAAAACAAACCCCTAATCTGATGATTAATGTGGCTGCAAGAACAGGCATAGAAATGGGGTTTTAGGCATCAGCAAGAACATTTCTATAGAATTTCATAAGGCTGGGCCGGCCACGATCCTATTTCTTTTTAAATTGTAAGCTAATTATTTGACTAATTATGTGACACCACTCTTACAGATGCTTGAAGTTTCTACCCACTTACAGATGAAGTTTATGACACTGATTCTTAATATGTTAACATTCGTGTGTGTGTATGTGTGTGATTAGTCTGTTTGAGAACATGGTAAAAATGATAGGTCGTCTCACTATCTCCCCAAAAGGCATATATTAGTCACCAAAATATGCAAACAATTTCAAGGGATTTAGTGGTCTATTTGAAGTACATGCAGGAAAGAAAAATAAAATGCACAAGCTTCAGAATAACTACTTTAAAAGGACATCATCTTTGGTCAATGTCCTAAACATTTAACTCTCAAAGTCAGTTTTGCAGGATTAATTCTATTAAGTAACTGTTAATCCTACTTATCTAGGTAGTAATCCACACTGAATCATCAGCAGTTACATATCATTTCCAAAATATCAAAATGGTCTCTGTCCTGGTTAACAAGTAGCTGCTACTTTGAGCACCTCTGAGTCCTCAACTAATAACCTTCCCCATTCCCCAGAATTCCTGGGACCAGTGCATGATCTAGCAAATGGGAAACTGAAGGCTGAATGACCTAGCAGGAGCTCCAAGATGCAGTGTCCACACAAAGACCAACACCAGTTCTGTCATTCAGGACCCATGACTTATTCAGGTGAATATAGTACCTGAATTTAACCATTTAATTTTTCCAAGAGTTATAATCTAATTGGAAGGTGAGAAAGAACACCAGAAACTTTCTTTTAGCTATTGAAACTAGAAATATAACAAAGCAGTAGGCTTTTGTCCTATCCTGAAAAGATTACTTATGAGTTAAATTTCCAGTTGGAATGCAAGAAATGAGAGGGGAAGGGAGTTCGGGAAAAGAAAACTCTGGGTACTTAGGGAAAAGAGATAAAGGAAAGGGGAAATGGCTTACAGCCACTCAAAGTGTTTTTGACTGCTTAGCTTCCTGTCCTTTAGGAAACCATCATATCGTCATTCCATAGGATTCTGGCAGGGATCCTATTCCAGATCCTCACAGCCCAGCTACCAGAATATCGTGTCATAGTATCTCATTTCCTATTAGTAGTATGTGTCTAAAGAGTAAACATAAGATCCAAACCATAGCCCAGCAGAATCCCTCTCTGTGTTGATGTAGAAAGCTCTAGATGTGAAGAGGAGAAAGAGGTTTTTCTACAGCACACCATGCTGCCATTTCCTTTCCAGGTGGAAAGAGCCTGTGTACAGACCAGATTAAGAAGAGGTAAGAGACTGATGGAGAAAAAAGCCCCATCCCAGCTCTGTAGTTATTCCTTGTATCTTTAAGTCTCCAAGTACCCTTCTAAGATAGCTAATAAATTATCATCAATGTTGTTATTATTGAAACTGCTTAAGCTATTTTAAGTTGACTTTTCTGTCCCTTGTGACCAAAGAGTTCTCATCAGTTTAGAGGGTTATACTACTGGCCATGTTTATGGGATGGGGGAGGGGGGGAAGGGCATGTAAAGAATGCAAATTATTTATGATCAAGATTCAAAACTCTAAATGGAAGGAAAAACTAGCCAATATTAATATAATAAACTTTGCAACAATCTACAATAATTTTTAAAAGCACATGCTCTGATAGTGTCTTAATTACCTTTTTTTTTTTTTTTTTTGGTACCAGGGACTGAATTTAGGGCTTTGCCAAGTTTCAGAGGTTTGCTGTAAACTTGTGATCCTCCTGCTTTAGCCTCCTAAATCACTGGATTACAGGTGAGCACAGTGCACCAGGCTTAATTGCTTTTTAATTGCTTAGTAATGAAAGAGCATGAGAACTGACTATTATAATCAGTAAAAATATTTTGCAGTTCACAGTTCACATTTCTATTCTACTCTGACATTTTATATATATATATATATATAATATATGTATATATATATATACATATATAATATGTATATATATATATAATATCTGATATTATATATATAATATCTGATATCTTATATATACATATATAATCTAGAATATGTATTTACACTTGATAATTTATGGTAACAATGTCTTATATATCTCTAGATGAAACAATAGAGAAGTTGAGGATAAACTTTTAAAATTACTTTTTCCCCAGTAAGATGGAGTATGTGGAAGCTTTATTTCTGGAAAAAAAAATACTTAAGCATTCTGATAAAAAATCAAATAGCAAATTATTGGTTTGATTATTAAATACTAAAATATTCAATATTCAAGGACTTAAGGAATAAGACAACTAGTCAATATTGTGGCTCTTTAACCTATGAATTTTTTTCACATTTAAGAATCGGTATTCTATCCTTTCTAATGATTAAATAAGACCATGAATGCCTTTTATGAACCACTGTATAATTATTCCCATTCAGTAGAGAGAGTTATTAAGTTTCATAGCACTTACTGAAAGCTTTAGCCATGAATAGAATTTTCCATAAAAATAGAAATCTCATCACAATGATCTGAAGAGTAGATTGTAAGGGCAAAAGGTTATAAAGTAGATGATTTGCCATGATTCCATCCACTGTCTGAATGCAGACACATGATTGTCGACTCTAGGCAGAATAAAGGGTCACAGGAACAAAGTGAGGAACTTTGCACCTCAAAAAAAAAAACAAATTTTTAGCTGGGTACAGTGGCACACGCTTATAATCCCAGTGGTTCAGGAGGCTGAGGCAATGGGATTAAGAGTTCAAAGCCAGTCTCAAAAAAAAAAGTGAGACACTAAGTAAGTCAATGAGACTGTGTCTCTAAATAAAATACAAAATAGGGCTGGGGATGTGACTCAGTGGATGAATGCCCTGAGTTCAATCCTCAGTACAAAAACTTTTAACTACAGTACACCAGAAGAAACAAAATAAATATTTTTCACTTTTTCTAATAGTGAACTTCTTTTAACTCTACTACAAGGAGTGCTAAAGTGAACACCAAGAAAATATCACCCACAGATAGAAATAAGGCCAGATTAATTTATTAATGTGATCAAGGCTGTAGGCTAAATTATAATATCATAGAGTAAAATTTGTGATCCTGGGCCATTCCTAATTCTGGGGCATTGCAAATAACCAAGCCCATAAAAGAACATTATAGGAGAAAATATTCATAACTAAACAGCTGAGAAGGAGTTAGTAACCAGAATACATAAATGGAACTCAACTCAATAAAAAGCATTTCCCAGATCCCACAATAGATGTAAATAGATATTTTGAAATGAAGACATACAGATGATACACAGATTTTAAAAGCTATTCAACATCAGGAATCATCAGGAAAATGTGAATCGAAACTTCAATGAGATACCACCTTACTCTAGTGAAAATGGCTTTTATCAACAAGACAAGATTGTCAGGTGTGGTGGAACATGCCTGTCATCTCAGCAACTTGGGAAGCTAAGGCAGGGGGATCACAAGTTCAAAGGCACTTCAACAACTTAGTGAGCCCCTAAGCAAGTTAGTGAGATGCTGTCTCAAAGTAGAAAATATAAAGGCTGGGGATATAGTTCAGTGATTAATTTTAAAAATAAAAAAACAACAGACAAAAAATAATAAGTAAGTGCTGAGGATGTGGAGAGAGGGAAATTTTGCACACTGTTGGTGGGAATGGAGATGAGTAGAGTCCACATGGAAAACAGAATTGTGGTTCTTCAAAAAATTAGAAATAGAACCACAACATGATCCAGGAATCCCACTACTGAGTATATAACATAAGAGAATTAAGTCTCTTCAGCATACACAGCTATTTTTATTACAGCACTATTCACAATAGCCAAGAAATGAAAACAACCCAAGTGTCCATACACTGATGATTGGATAAATAAAATGTGGTATGTACACACAGGGAATAGCATTGAGCCCAAAAAGGATAAAACCCTGTCTTTTGTAATAACATAGATGGAACTGGAGGACATTGGGTTAAACGAAATGAGCCAAGTACAGAAATACAAATACTACATGATCTCACTCACATGTGGAACTGAAAAAGGTCAATCTCATAGAAGTTGAGAGTAAAATGATGGGCACCAGAGTCCAGGGAGAATAGCAGGGAGGAAGGCAGGGGTAAAAGTTGATCAACAGGTAACAATTGACAGCTAGATGGGTGAAAAAAGTTCTTATATTCTATTACATAAAAAGATGACTACAGAGGACAATAACAGACTATACATTTTTTTGAAGCTATAGAAGCAAGGATTTTGAATATTTTTAACAAAAAGGAATAATACTTATTTGAGGAGGAAGATGTATTTACCATGATGTGAGCATTATAAAAAGTATAGGTATAAAGAAATATCACATGGTACCGTCCAAATAAATACTTTTTTTTGAGAGTGGGGTCTCATTTTGTTGCCCAGGCTGGCCTCGAACTATATCCTCAAGTGATCTTCCTGCCTCAGTCTTCTGAATGACTAGGACTACAGGAAAGAGCCACTACACATGGCTAGTACAATTTTTATGTTTCATTTAAAAATTTTAAAACAAGAGCTTAAAGAAAGACATAAGATGGGGAGTCAGGTGTGGAATCTTATGATACTGCCATCAAACAAAAAGGATGTATGGAGCATGGAATCTGTCCTCAGTTGTCTGAGGTGGTGTGTCCCTGACATGATTTAGATCCCCTTTTCATCCTCTGAAACGGTTGAATGGATTTCAACCATTCAGTAACCCCTAGATATGGTCACCATGGACACTGTGCTCCTCCAGGCGACTCTCTTTGTATTCAGGAGGGTGACCAAAGTGAGGCCACACAATAAAAAAACTATCACTGTTTTACCCTTGCTCCTGTATCAGATTTTTAAAAGACTTTTCTCCTAAGAAATACTCCCATTTGTATTCAATGTGAGAGGATGGAAAAAGGCTACTTATTCGTGCCTGGGTAGAAGTCCTTCCTTCAGAGATGAATCAGAGTGTTGAGTAATGCTACTTTGTCCGCACTCTAAGTCTCTTAGGACTTGAGAGAAGGCAGTAAGAAAGGCAATAAGAAAACTAAATTCCAGCTATAACTTTATAAGTTTCTGCCATATTCTCTCCAGAAGAATGCAAAATGAAAATAATTCTTACTTTACATAATTAAACAACAATTCTTCAATAAGATTGAATTTTAATTGGCCAAATGACCTGAAAACATATTTGGCAAAGAATTTTTGCAATATGTGAAATTACATATGTAGTTCTACAGATATTTAGAGAGGAGAGAGAGAGAGAGAATTATGAAAATGTTTGTACATTCCTTCTTTAATCTGATTAGCTCTTGATGATAAAATTATTGGAAATTTTAATATTCATCTCCATCATTTTTAGTTTTTTTCCTAAATTTTATTTACTGAACACCTGCAACATTTATAATAAAGAAGTCCACTTTATTTAAAATATGAGCATATTAAAATAAAATATTATTGACTGTGCACATAGCATTAGCCTTAGAGTCAACCAGATATAGATCTGTCTCTGCTCTGCTGTGTTCTAACTACATGACCTTAGAATGGCAGTTTTCATCTCTCATAGTCTCAGAGTGCACATCACTGGATCCATGAGAAATGATCTGTCACTGTCTAGAGTGAGTGATTAAGGCAGCCATTTATGGAGCAGTTTATAAGACATCCAACAAAGCTGAAGATAACCTGAATGTTCGTAAGAATGCAGAAATCCTTTTCAGATGATTCCAAATAGCCTGCATTATGATAGAATTGTTTATCATGGGCAAATGTTGAAAGATAAAGAATGCTTATATTTTAAGTGATTACTGTTTGGGGCTGAATTGTGTCTCCCCAAAATTCATATATTGAAGTCCTAACCCCCATTATGTTAGAATGTGACCTTATTTGGAGATAGTCTTTATAGAGGTGGTTGATTTAAATGAAGTAATTTGGGTGGGCCCTAATACAATATTATTTGAAAAAGAGGGAGCAAGCAGAATTTCAACACAGGACAGATGGAACAAGATGTGAAGAGACATAGAGGGAAGCTTTCCATCTACAAGCCAAGGAAAGAGATAGGGTATAGAACTTTCTTCTTTTTTTTTTTTTTTGGTCAAATATTATTTATTCTTCAAAGTATACTTTCATATCCAGTCTTACATTTTCAAATAATCAAACAATATGGAACACTTAAAAGTATGTGTTTCACTATTGACCCAGGTGGTAATGAAGTAGTAGCTTAAATTTTAGCATTAGTACTCATTATCTAATTTTAGGTTATTTCTACCTACTGTCACACATCTAACAATATTTTAGGGATAGGGTGTCAATTTTTATGTTTATGAAATAAAGATCAAATGAAATAGAAATAGAATGAAATAGAAAGGAATGATCTATCTTTATTTGTCTATCTTTATCTTTTCTATTTCATAATTATCTATGAAATAGAAAAGAATTATCCAGTATCCAGTATTAATTAGCACTAATATTTTGTGTATAGTCTTATGAATATTTATTATGGATAAGTATTTTCAAAAACAGGATCAAACATGTTTTTTCAACTTTATTACCACTTTATACCTATTGACCATTTCCAGTAAATAAATGGCATCATAATTTCAAGTTAGTAAATTTTGTTTCATGTAATGGATTTGCTCAAATTTAATCCATCCCTTAATGTGAACATGTAGTACACCCAATTTTCAGATACCATAAACAATGTCCTTATAACAATCTTGATATATAAATAGTGATTAGTTTGTTCTCTCTAAGCTCTCTGAAGGAAGCAACCCTACCAGCACAATAATTTCAGACTCCTAGCCTCCACATGTGACAATAGAATTCTGCTGTTTAAACCACTCAATGTGTCATACTTTGTTTCGGCAACCTAGCAAACTAATATAGTTGTTTTTTTTTATTCATTTTATATTTTTTGTATGAGCAGTCTTCATTTGTCTTCACCTTCAAGAAAAGCAGAATTCACAAAGGGAAAGTGAGAATTTATGAAGCCACTCGGCATGAGCAAGAAATTTAAAAAAAAAAAACTACACAATAGAATTTTAAAAATATATTATTTAATCCAGTTCTTCACAGATGGAAGCTCCAAGTAGACTATTCATTTTCTTTCAAAAAGAGAAAACAAAACTTTAAGTTTTCTAAAGACAAATTGATTGTTCCATGACTCAGGTTTACTGTGCATTAAGAATAAACAAGAATTTATAGGATGAAAGAAGGCAACTCTAAATTGTGTTCCTTCTCATGTTGTGTATTCACTTGGGTGCACTTTACAGTGCAGGCACACAAAACTATCTAGAAGGAAGTTTACTTTTACAAGTCACTGAACACTAATGCATAGTTTTAATGAGACCAGAAATATGCTGGTCAAGGCTGAAACCCTGAAAGCTAATGACTGAAGCAATTGTGAGGCTTCCTGGAGGAATAATGGATTTCTGGGCCTTGATAGTATTTAATTACATGGCTTCCAGGCCATTAGTTTATAAGGAAATATCTAGTTATTTTATCTTATACCCAAGTCTCCTTGCCAACTCACTTGGCCTTTTCAGAGTTAACTGCTAATGCCTGAGGAAATACCATTAACATGGGTGTTTCTTCACTCAGCAGGCGCTTGCTACGCCCATCCACAAGGTGGGGGACAGATAAATTTTCAGGACTTTAAGTGTGAATTCTTGTTAACATCTCTTTCAACTAAATAGGAAGTAGTATACTTAGGTTAAAAAAAATGATTGTGATTCAATAAAATTCTTATTTCTGAGAATCACAGCCAGACTAGGGTACTGAACATGACGGAGAGATAAGGAAATGAGGGCTGTGGATGGGATACCATTTTATGACTGTTATGAGGTAGTTTTATCCTTATTTGCAAATGAGCAATAAACAGTTGAGAAGAATTGAATCTTTTGTTGCAGGACAAACAGAAATCAGGTGGGGGACCTATTCATGAAACCCTCTTTCTAATCCCAAATCCCATTCACATTTGAAAACTACCATAAAACATACACAATTTAAGTAAAAAGATATTAGGAACTATTTTTCTGAACTTATTTCTCAATGAAGATCTTTACATTTTTATGATTTTCTAGGTATAACTGACAGATTTGATTTAATTCCAACTTATCATTTTGGTGTAGGTTATTTTATACTTGAATGTCTAAAGTGGCATAGTAAATTTGTCTGTAATTCAATATTTATTCCTTACTTATTCTGAAAGATATATAGAATTTATAATTATTAGAAAAATAAAGTGATGTTAGAGATCAATTACAAATAACTTCTGTCTGTAAATGAATTTATTTATTTATTTTATAAGTATTGTGTGTGGGGAGCGGGGGAGAGTGCTCTGGTGGACATAAGGGAATACAGTCATACACAAGGCAGAAAGGGTCTCTCTTCTGAAGGTTATAGAACTCTAAGATCCAGAAGAAAACCAGACACACACACACACACACACACACACACCCCTACTCATCTGACAAGAGGCTAAACAGAGGCTACTCAGTCAATCATTTCACCTCCTTGGATGTGGAGTGACTGCTTACTCACTTCAGTAAGTAATCTGAAGAGTAGGAACTGTTTCTTATCTACAAATCTACCTCTAGCACCTGACACCCGAAAAGTGCCTGCTTCTTTCAATTAAACTCAACTTCTTTCTCAGTAAATCTTTTATCACACATCACAGCCAGACACAATGATTTAAGATTGACTTTGACTTGCCCCTTGCCTTGGGCAAATTCCCTAGTAAAATTGCCAACACATAGCTTAAACCAAATGAACATAAGGGAGCATTGGGAGCATAACCGGTCTTTAATAATTCATTGAAAACCCAGTAGGATGTTGGTTGCCATATAGGTGGAGAATCAGACCTGATTTTTCATAACCAAGCCTCCTGTCTTTTTCACATTGGTGGAAGAGTTACCCCACTATTCCCTTAGCAGGTTTCATTACTTTTGACAAATATACTTTTTTGAGAAGGTAGTAAGACTGACATACCAATAGATTATTGTACTTCATCAAGGAATGAAAGAATCATTATTAAGTTGATATAGAACTTAAATGCAAAAACATCTTTCTGGTATAGGAGAGAAATAGGGCTTATCTGGGCAAAAGATATGGCAGAAATGGAGTGAAAAGAGAATCTTGCTCTTTCTCTCTCTTTTTTTTTCTCTCTCAGCATTTTATGTCATTAAAGAGGCATTGTTGAGTTCTAGTTCTTCTGTATAAAACTCAAATAATGAGGAGAGTGAATAACCACTCTTCCCAACACCCACCATTACATATTTAGCAAAATAAAAAGAGAGGAAAAACATACAAATTATTTCTAAGCATGGGCAGGGCCCAAAGATGCCAAACCAGCCAAATTATACCAAATGATGTGTTGTGTGGGCCTGGAGCACCTGGGCCTGGTGGGGAACTACAAGGGCTAGCTCAAGGGCCCTGGTGCTGAGAGACAAAAGAAAATCTAGCTGCATAAACACTGGGGGAGCCCAGAAAGGGAGCCCTTGTGCTGAGAAGTCCTGAAAAATACCTAAAACCTCCCAGGCCTTCTTCCCAGTCCTCCTCAAACGGATTGTGCAGGAATAGCCAACTCATTCGAATATGTTTTGTATATATATAATCATCACAGCCATGACCAGATATCATAGAGAAAATAAAGAGAGGAAAGGTAGTAGAATACAACAGTTACTAATATGGCGTTATGTAAAAATGTGGATGTGTAACCGATGTGATTCTGCAATCTGTATATGGGGTAAAAATGGGAGTTCATAACCCACTTGAATCTAATGTATGAAATATGATATGTCAAGAGTTTTGTAATGTTTTGAACAACCAATAAAAAAAATAAAAAATAAATAAAGGAACCATCACATAATCTAAAAAAAAAAAAAAAAAAAAAAAGAGAGAGAGAGAGAGAGTGAGAGAGCAAAAACACCTCCGCAGAAGGACAAAAACAAACCAGAAAAATGTTCCAACACCATTGCAGGAAAGCATCGCCTGAATTCATAACAAGAATTTTAAAAAATTGTTGAAGGAATGGTAACTCTAAAGAATCACAAAGAAGTGAAAAATACAGAATTCAGTGAAAAGTGTGTCAGATCAAAGGAGAGAACAGATGCCCAAACAACAGGAAGAGGTGAAATGAAACTAATAGGATTCTGGAAAGAAATCAAGAAAAAAGGAAAAGTCATCTTTAAAAAAAGATTACATTGTGGGCTGGGGGTATAGCTCAGTTGGTAGAGTGCTTGTCTAGCATGCATAAGGCCCTGGGCTCAATCCCCAGCACCACATACACACACAAAAATTCCATTGCAATGACTGTCAGTCAAAACAGACACAGTAAAGACCATATTAGAGGAAAGAAATGAGAAAAGAAAAGAAACTAAGACTAAAGAAATATTTTTTTAAATAATAGAAGTACAAGTGGTTAGGCTAGAAAATTACAAACTTGCAAATAAACTGTCTACCATACATCAGAATAGATTCCCAATGTTAAATTCAAACGTTAAGAAATAAAGAAAATCCATTTACATATTAAAATAAAAATCTTGTAGAAGGCTTTTTATAACTATATAGTTTTATATATTTATGAATTTTATGAGTTAAATCTCAAAAACAGCAAAGAGTATATTAACATAACTTAGCTATATAAAAATAAAAAATTTTGCATGGCAAGTTAACTATAAGCATGTACAAAGGGTAAATGTCAAGGAAAGAATAAGAAAATTTGCACCAATAGCACACACCTGTAATCCCAGTGGCTCAGATGGCTAAGGCAAGAGGATCATGAGTTCAAAGCCAGCCTCACCAACTTAGCAAAGCCCTAAGCAACTTAGCAAGAACTGTCTCAAAATAAAATATAAAAAGGTCTAGGGATCTGGCTCAGTGGTTAAGTATCCCAGGGTTCAATTCCTGGTACCAAAAGAAAATTTGGGAAGATATGTTAGAAAATTTTTACCCTTTCCCTTCCAGTAGATAAGAGAATTTGGGCCTATAGCAGCCTTTCCTTACCACAAAACAAACAAACAACAACAAAAAATTAGAAAATCTGGGCTAAGGCTAATAAATCTTACAATCCTAACAATTCTATGATATTATATGTTCACTCTTAGAATTAAATGTTTCACACATGTAAGTTGAGATTTGGATTCTAAGAGTTGAATCCTGACTCATTTAATAGAACAATTTTCTCTAAAAATGATAATGGAATTTCACAAATGCTTTCTGCCACACCTACTCTTTTCCAGAGAAGAAATGAGAGTACGAATGTATGGCAATGGAGCAAGCACCCAAACACACTGCAGTTTAATTTTCCTTTATTATTATATTTATAATTTACTGTGGATGAGTAACACTTATTAGTATGCTTTCTGTTGCCACCAACACTGAAAGCTGCTTTCTGTCTGGACCTTCCCAACTATGAAAGTAAATAATTCTTTGAAATATACATGAGTCAGCCCCAGTAAATTGGGAGAGTTCAATTGAGTTTGGAGGTACTGACATTCTGATGTATTTTCCATTCATCTCAGAAACCTGATCAGTATAAGGTATCAGGGAAACAAAAATTAATTTTTAGAATCATAAAACACTATAAATCATCTAACCAACCTCTCTAGGCCAGATGGCTTTTCATTTACCAGCAAAGTAGATCACTGGATGTCTGAACATGAACCAGGGCTTTTGAACTGTGGAGAGGAAATGTTTCAAATAGCCCACCAGCTACCCAGGGCTGGCAATGGAAATAGGGGATGGAAGAGGGAGAAGGAAGGGAAGCTGAGGTGGAGAGGTGAACAAGGTTCATCTATATAATAATATTCACACCTTTATAACAGTGCTCTAAGTGAATTTGTAAGGTGATGTTTTTACACATCTAGCCCCTTCTAGGGGAATCTTAAGACCCCAGGACTAAAATTAGAGTGAGGAAACTGGTTTATCAATAGGTACGATATTCAGAAAAAATAGAGATAATGACCCAGAAAGTTGAAGCAGAAACAAATGGAAAGCTTTCTTCAACTCTACGGATGACTAAGAACAGTGGTGCTTGCAACCATGAGGCCACATGCAATCTATTTTAAAAATCCATATTCTCAGATATAACTAATGAGGATGAAGATGACCAAGCCAGCTCAATACCAGTGCTCTGCAGTTCTGCCTGGAAAGGAAATCAGGGCATGGACACAGTGGTAAATGTCTGTTAATCCCAGTGACTGGAAAACTGATGCAGGAGGATCAGAAGTTCCTAGCCAACCTGAGAAACATATGAGAGACTGTCAGAAAAAAAAAAAAATCAGAACAGGACTGTGGCAGAGCATCTCTGGGCTCAATCCCCAGCATGAAAAAAGAAAGAAACCAGTCCTCACTCCTAATTGGATCCTCTTTTTTCTACTTAAAATTTCATTACAGTCGAGAAGAAATAGCAACAAACAGAAAAGATCACCCAGAAGGACAAGGGCTTCTGGTACAGGAAGTTCTCAGAGTATCCCTGCACGTAATTCCCATTGATTCATAAGTTCCTGCAGGGAAGCACTGTGACTACTATGTCTCCTGGGACACTCTTCAGGAGGAAGCAAGCAGTCAGCATACTGGCACTATGTGAAATAGGAGACACACCAGCCCAAGTTAGTATCCCTGGAGCTAGTGTCTTGCTGGAGATTCAGACTGAGAGCAACTCATGGTAACAGGTTCCTCTTTGTTTTTTGGTGAACATGAACTGAGTAGGAATATTAACCTTTTGAGTTCATTCACAACTATCACTTTTCATTGGGCTACAAAGAAAAATGGAAGTAGAAAGACAGCAAGGGATGAACTATTTCCAGGAAGAAAGGATTCATTCCTGTAACAGGATTCCAGCACATGGTGAAGGGCTGGGATTTATTAAATAAGAATAAAGAACATTCAGTGAGGACCCACACTTGAGCCAAACTTTGCCCATTGCTGAAATCCATACAGCTCTGCACACATATGGTGACCTGGGAAAAGGGGGACTTCCAAAAGTTTATTTTGTAGAGGGAAAAAGCAGCTCTGTGGAGAGATATAACCCCCTCAAAAAAAAAAAAAAAAAAACAGAGACAGGTACAATCAACTTTACTTACGAGTAAGCCTTAGGGGGCTGGGGTTGTGGCTCAGTGGTAGAGTGCTCGCCTGGCATGTGCAAGACCCTGGGTTCGATCCTCAACACCACATAAAAATAAATAAACAAAATAACGTGTACAACTAAAAAATAAATATTAAAAAAAAGAGTAAGCCTTAGTTTAATTTTCAGAGGGAAAGAGTACTTGGGAGTAAAGCATTCTATCACTCTTCTTGAAATAAAAGAAAGCATGAAATGATATTTGGAAAAATTCTAACTTACTTACATCTATTATTAAATAGATGAATATTCAAATTTGAATTTAAGAAACAAAACTCATATTTTAGAGTTGGCTGATTGTTTTTCTGGAAAGGGAGAAAGAAGGGAAACATATGCCAAAACTACTGCTTGAAGGAAATAAAAATTATCTGAACAAGACATTTTTTCTTATTTTAAAATGTCAAAAACAATATTAATGGCATTAAAAGCACTGAGTTCAATAATTCCCAAGAAATTAGATTGGGCATTCACTCAGAAAACAGAAAGTGTACATTTATTACATATCTTACCTAGGAATTCTTTTATTTAGAAATATTCTTGGGGAATTGTATACTTTTTTTTAAGATAAATATTTTTTAGTCATTACTATAGGAATGTGTTGTAACTCAATGCACTATTCAAAACAAGTGTCCTAGACACAGAGTTTTCCACTTAACTAATTAGAATAGGAATTGCAATATAGCTATAAATTTGACCATTTCACTCATATTTTATAGGGGCATTAATTCTTCCAGACTGACATATCTAAAATTGATCTATAAGTCACATAGGAATATTAGTAGTTTATCTCTAAAGATACTTAATAAAAAAATGACCAAGTAAATTTTTTTTAAAAAATGATTGTTAGATAATAATCTTAAATTAATAAAATATTAGTTTTTTCTCCTATGATATAGAAATAATAATTAATTACTTTTATTCCATATTTTATTCTTTTACAAAATTTGATTTTCTTTAATGAAAACCTAGCTTTAACTTCTTACTTAAATGCTAATGGTTATTTACCTTAATTGATTACAGAATATTTTGACTTTTATGATATCTGCCTTAATCATATGGTTCTTTTGAAAAAAATTGTGGAGATCCCTGAAACCACAGTTAGTTCCATCAGTTTTCACAAGAGGCACTCAAATCAATTCAGCTGCCTCAAGGAATCTTGGCTAATGGAAGAGGAGGCTATGATTAAATTTCTGTATGTTTCAGTATGCATTTTTGAATAAGTCAAAATGAATCCCATTATTATTTATAACTATAAATGCACTAAAATATAATTTAACATTCTGTATATTTTATAATAATGATTAAGATTGATAAAAAAGGGCCTGATAATCCAACAAGTTTATTGTCTTTATTCTGAAACATTAATTATTCACTAACAAAAATAAAAACTTGTGGCTGGGGTTGTGGCTCAGCAGTAGTGTGCTTGCCTAGCATGTGTGAAGTGCTGGGTTCGATCCTCAGCACAACATAAAAATAAAGGTATTTTGTTTAAATACAACTAAAAATAAATTTTAAAAAATAAAATAAAATAAATGCTTATGTGCTCAATTTCAGACATGATAAACAATAATAAACACTTTTCTTTTTACTTTTGACATCTTCTCTAAGGAATACATAATCAGTATTCTTTGAACTCTGTGGTGTTATGTTTAGCAAAATTTATTTAAAAAAAATTCTAAATGGCATGACTCACTTTGGCTTGGTATTAAATTGTTTGTTCACCTTTATTCCATAAGGACTATCTGAACTTATAGTCTCATCTTGAATGGGTCCTCTTAATGAGGTTTCTACTTAATCAATATAGCATATCCTTTATCTATTTACTGTGAAAACCCAAGGGTATACTTAATACTAAACCCACACAGTTCAGGGATAAGTCAAAAAGATTACCCTTGGAGTCGGATCACCTCATAGTTTCTTAAGACTATATTCTCAGGAGGGATATTTCCATCCACTGCAGAGTATGAGTTAACCGAGGGAGGAAGGACTCTTGGTACCTGGCTATGGCCTACATTGTACAAAGTATATGTAGAGAGCATGGAAGAGAATGGCTCTGGGATTTGTCACTCTAGAAAATTAAAGAGAGTGATTTCATTTTTTACCTTAATTTGTGGCCCCATGAAATATATTACCAGAGAACAGCAGATCCATAGAGTTTTACTTCTGTGTGTCCTGAGTCATCTGCAAAGTTTTGAAGGGTAAAGATTGGATATCCAATCCAGGAAATGTGACACAGCTCAAACTCATTTGCAGAGGACTTTCATGAGGTTGCTTCAGTTTAGTATACATAAACACCATAATAATATAAATTATTGGCTCCAACCATCAGGGTCTCTGCTGTTTGCAAACCACACTTAAAAATGTAATTAGTAACTATTAAAATAATGAGCAATGCCAGGCTTGATGGCTAATGCCTGAAAACACAGAAAGCTGAGGCAGAATTGAAAGTTCAGGCCAGCCTGGGCAACTTAGGGAGGTCCTGTGCAACTCAGTCATACTCTGTCTCAAAATAAAAGATGAAAAAGAGCTGGGGAACATGCTCAGTGGTTAAGCACCTCTGGGTTCAATCTCCAGTCTTCAAAATAAAAAAAAAACAATTAATTAATTAATTTAATTAAATAAGTGGGCAATCCTAAGCAGAATAATCAAATTCAGAGGTATTTTCCCTCTCCATGACAAATCTCCTTTCTTAAGAACTGGATGCCTAACCTGTCTGAACAGAATAAATACCATGAATTTATTTGGCATAAACAATATACAAAACTGGAATGGTTACAACAAAGACCAAAAAATTGATATATGATAGACTTTATCCTTAAGAATCTTTGAGAAACAACTTCTTCCATCAGCCCTACCCTGACATTGTCATCCTTAAGATATCTGTGCTGCTTCTTAATAAGGAGCTATGGCAGCATCATACTTAGGGGCCAACTGGACATTTCCCAACATGCTTCCCTTTAGCCTACCACAGCTGCTCATTGTATGGAACCATACATTTGATAACAATCTGTTAAAATAAATTCATACAACCAAAACAATGATGCAAGAACTGGGTGATGAGAATAATGGGCTTTATGTTCCACTTTATTCACTGAATTTTTATTCTCATAGTAACTGTTAGTAGGTTATAGACTCAGTATGCAATATATTTTTATAGTAGGTATTGACTGATATTTCTTGTAAATGACAGCCATGCATTGATTTTTACAAGATGGCAACTTATCTTCTTGAACATAACTGATATTATATGGTAATCATAAGTCTCAGGGAAAGAAAACTGCGTTGGGGCTTAGAAATATGAAACAGCAAAACTTCTCTGGTTTGTAATAAGTCATTTTGTACTTTTTATTAGTTCAGTGACTAAGACTATGTAATTCAGATTAGTGAAGTAAAGAACAAAGACATCCTCAATTTACTTAGCCCTCCAGAATTCTCAGAATACAACAAGCATCTCTCAGTAAATAGGTTGTTTCAGAGGTGAAGGTCAAGACATCATGTGGACAAACCAGAGGCCATAATTATTGAATCTGGTTCCCAGTGGCAAATTGTGTATTGAAGAAAAATATATGATTAATTTCACAAGCTTATCTCTGAATATTGTCGCAAAATGCATTAATTTACATGAAGATAAAATCTTACCAGGCTGCAAAGAAACTCTACCGTCAGTTTTCTTGTTAAAATACAACTGAAATAACACAGACTGTGATTATGTAATAGAAATAATTAAGTAATGCCACATAATTATCACTGTCTTGATCCATATTTAAGAAACATAGAAGTATTATGTGTGTATGCATATATCTCTATATAAACGGGCATATAAATGGGTACATAAATGGGTATATATATATATATATATATATATATATATATATATATATACACACACACACACATGTATATGTAATTTGATAAATACATGGATGTATGGGTAGACAGACAATAGATACAGAATACTTAGCATGGCTTCATAACAGTTTCTAAAAAGTCACTATATAGGAAAAAGAACATTCACTAGTTTAAAAAGGAAGACCAAGTATTCTAATACTAAATGTCCATGTAGTCCAGAGATTCTTTGAAGAAACAAATGAATTGAAGAAATCCATATTCTTGTGTGAGGTATGTTGGTCAGCATAAAAATATTTAGGGGATCTTCACCTGAAAATAACTGTCCTTTAGTTGATCAGTTCATATACATGCTGCTTCGGAACACTGCCATATTTGGAATCACTACCTGGGTAAGAGTTGCTGCCGTATCACTTCCTTGTACCATTCTCAGAGATGCCATTCTTCTAAGAACTAATTAAATTTAATTGTGATTATACAAGAAAGTGATTAGAGACATCAAATAATAAGAATAACAACTTTTTAAAGCCAGTATTTTTGAGAACCTATTATATTCACCAGACACTGTACAAAGAAGTTTATATTCATTATATTATGTAATTCATAATATAACCCTATGATAAAAGTATTACCACCACTTTTCAATGAGGAACCAGGGATTGTACAGCTTAAATAAATATTTAAATAAAACAGCCATTTAATGACAGACCTGAAATTAGAAATTCTGCCTCTTTGTAAATTTTATTTCCGTATTTCCAGATTTAGGCTCTTTAATTATTTTGAGATCTATAAATAAGGAGCTTAAGTATACATGATTCCTTTATATCATACCAATAACAAAAAAATATTCAGTACTTTTATAATATGATAAGTTTTTTCTTAGGTGAATGAAAATAATTATTTATCAGTTTACTGAAAATGTGATGTTAAGGGTAGAGAGGGGAATAACCCAGATCATTATAACTTGGACTCAACTCTCTATTCCCAATTCAGTATAGAAGGCTTATATTGGAGGTTAAATTTTGTAGTAAACAGCATATTTATGAATAAGAAACAAAACTATTACAAAATGGCACCTTCCAAAATCCTTGGTTTATGAGTCTTTAACACATCTCTAGAATAGATCTTCTACCTAGCATGGTCCCCAGCCTGGGTATCATAATGCAGGTCTGTGAGAGGGTAGTGACAGGAAATAGGTAGTGCCCTTCTACTGCACATTGCCCACATCTCTATTAGGTAGCATCCACACAACAGAGACAAACCCAGATGGTGATGTTCAAGTGCACTTCTGCCTGCAGCAAAATGTTGAGCCCCAGAGTCTTCCTGTAAGCATAGCAATAGTCACATATATTTAAATTTGAGCTACCAAAGGAATCGATGTGTTGTCTCAGATAAGAAGAAGTGGGTAAAATAAATATTTTCTTAAGTTTTGTCAGCTTTATAAATACCTAATAATGCAGAAATTAATAGTCTATCATTGGGTTAATTATTTATGAGGAAATAATTGAGTTAATGAGATTTTTAATAGGAAATGGTTGGTACTGGTACTTGAAATAAAAACAAGTTCTGAAAGATATAAAAAATAGAACAGGAGAAAATTAAATTCTTACATCTGGGAAATTGCAAAATCATTGCCCATAAGAAGTGACATCTGGAATGCAAAACATAACTTCATATATTATAATCAACAGAACACCACTTTGCATTTATCATGTTAATAAACATAGCCACCTATGCAGAATTTCATGAAGCAAGCAATATTTTTGCTAATCTCTTTGCAACCCACTCAAAAAAAAAATGTGGGACTAAAAGACCTGAAAAAAAAAACCCACAAAACTTCCTTTCTTTTAGTGTGAACTACTGTTTATTATACTTTTAAGACTTTTTCCATCAAAATCATTATAGGAGGAAAAATAAATATTACCCAAAATTGCACAGTCCTAACAAAACAGAATTTTATAGTAATAGCATTAGTATAATTTCACCTTTTTTTTACTTAACAATGTGTTTTGTTTTGGTATCAGATTATTTAAAAGTAATCTTTTTTTTTACCAAGGATTCTGGTAAGAATCCAGTGTTTGGCTTTTCCCCCCTTTACTTAACCTATATGAGATATCAATCCATTTTCTCCTACAAGTCTTACTAACTCTCCACTTTTCTTTTAGTGTCTTTAGATACTAGGTATAGTGCAGACCCCCAGTTCAATTGCAAAGTCTGCACTAGACACATTCTTTATAAACTCAACCCTTCATTTAAGGTTTTTATTTTCTTTATCTTCACACTGCCATCTCAAAAAAACCACAATGTTGACATTTTATGAGTCAGCCCACAATCAACAAAAAACTATAAATATGGAACCTTTTTACTTTATGCTCCTTTTTTTGGTTAAATTAATTACAATGAAATGTCTTACTCCATTGTCCTGGTATTTGGCTGATAAGCATCCCAAAGAGAACCTGATCCAATGACACATCAATCCTCACTTCATTCATTGCCATCTTGAATATTTTCTTATTCTCCTGTCTGGCTTCTTCCAGTCTCTCCTCCTGGTATCAGAAGAGGACCTCTAGTTTAAAAAGTTATCTATACTCAGATTATCCCTGTAGCCTTGCCCTGATGAATTGCCATGATGAATTACATGAAGTTTAGGGAAAGTGTGTCTTCTGGAACTAGATGTCTCAATTCAAATCTCAGCTTCTTCATTGGCGTGGTCAAGTTACTTAATCATTTGCCTGTTTCTTTATTTGTGATACAGACTTACCTCATAAGGTTATATAAAGCATTTAGGATAGTACCAAATAAATGGTAAATATATGTATTATGTATACATGAAATTCATACATGCATACATACATACTCAGTGCACATGTATAAGTGGATAGGGTAAATAGTAAACTTAAGTTTATATATAAGAATTTTTTAATTCTTTGGGTATATTCAGATGAAAATAAAAATCTGTGACTTGGAAAAGTTTCATTTTTGATCATATAAAGAGATTTGGTTGACATATAAATAAATGGGTCTTAAAACAGATTTGTATGAACTTACTCTAAAAGAAGATATAAGACAGAAGATATGAAAAACTTTGGAACAGAACCTGAAATCAGAACCTTTTGACAGACACATAGTTTAGTGGATATTTTGTTAAATGAATTAGCAGCTAGTAAATTATAGCCAATCAATTTCTGAATATCAGTCATCTATAGGAACAGAAAAATCTCCAACTTCTTATAGAAAATAACACTGTTATACATCCCACTGATGCTGTATAGAACCATTAAAATCATTTACAATGATTTTTTTATATGTTGATCAAATTCCTCCCTAATACATCCATCACATTATTAGAACAAATTCAGGTTCTCTAGACAAGCATAAATCAGAACAGGATGAACTTCATAAAGAGCCTAGATGCACTAACAAAATAAACTTGAGTGGGGCTGGGGTTGTGGCTCAGCAGTAGAGCACCTGCCTAGCATGTGTGAGGCACTGGGTTCAATTCTTAGGACCACATATAAACAAATAAAGTTCCACCAATAACTAGTAAAAATTAAAAAAAAGTTTTGAGTAATGCCATGTAGGAATTAGTGACTATAAATTTCAGGAACCTCTGGAGGACATTGGCCCTGTGCTCACAAAGTGAGCGGGCCCACTGGGCAGGAGGTCAGAGAAAAGCAGCCATACATTTAAAGGGCCTAGAAATGTCAGATGATGCTTAGCCAGTTTTAATCTGAGTGTAACTTTCCACCTCATAGACTCAGTGTCAAAGAACTCTTGAGATGTCACTATTGTGGGAAACAAGGAATGAGTACTAAATGCTTAAGGATTTTACTAGATTTTTCTTACATAAATATACTTAATGACAGGAAAAAATACTGATTTTTAGTCTAATGTCACCTTTCTGACTTTACTTTTAAACCATTTTATCGGCATTTGAATTTGACCACAACATAAAATTTGACTCATTAAGTAGCATGTCCACAACATAAAATAACATTATATTAGTATTTTTCATTTTAATAATTAAAAGATAAAGCTAAAATGTTAATATTCTAGTACAAATGGTAGCATTCTCATGTATTTGTTGATTGATTGTATATCATTTTCTGAGAAGTGTCTGTTCAGGTCCATAGCCCATTTATTGATTGGGTTATTTGTTTTTTATTTTTTGTTGGTTTTTTTTTTTTTTTGGAGGGGGGGGGGTTAGCTTTTTGAGTTCTTTACATACCCTAGTGATTAGTGCTCTATTTGATGTGTGAGGGGTAAAGATTTGCTCCCAACAAGTAGGCTCTCTATTCACTTCAGAGATTGTTTCTTTTGCCAAGA
The DNA here is from genome assembly GCF_001458135.2 of Marmota marmota marmota. NCBI lineage: Eukaryota > Metazoa > Chordata > Mammalia > Rodentia > Sciuridae > Marmota > Marmota marmota. Next base: position 3,096,329 of record NW_025999924.1, on the reverse strand, counting down.
AGAAGCTTTTTAGTTTGAGTTCATCCCATTTATTAATTCTTGATTTTAATTCTTGTGCCAAAGTAGTCTTATTAAGAAGTTGGGGCCTAATCCCACATGATGCAGATTTGGGCCCACTTTTTCTTCTATTAGACGCAGGGTCTCTGGTTGTATTCCCAAGTTCTTGATCCATTTTGAGTTTTGTGCATGGTGAGAGATAGGGGTTTAATCTCATTTTGTTGCATATGGATTTGTAGTTTTCCCAGCACCATTTGTTGAAGAGGCTATCTTTTCTCCAATGCATATTCTTGGCAACTTTGTCTAATATAAGATAATTGTAGTTTTGTGGGATAGTCTCTGTGTCCTCTATTCAGTACCATTGAAAAATGTTCATCATCACTAGCAATTAGAGAAATGCAAATTAAAACCACTCTAAGATTTAATCTCACTACAGTCAGAATGGCAGCTATTTTGGATACAAACAACAATAAGTGTTGGCGAGGATGTGGGGAAAAAGATACACTCATACACTGCTGATGGAACTGCAAATTGATGCAGCCAATATGGATAGCAGTATGAAGATTTCTTGGAAAATTGGGAATGGAACCACCATTTGACCCAGCTATCCCTCTCCTCAGTCTATACCCAAAGAATTTAAAAACAGCATTCTCTAGGGACACAGCTACATCAATGTTTATAGCAGCACCATTTACAATAGCTAAACTGTGGAACCAACCTAGATGCCCTTCAATAGATGAATAGATACCAAAAACAAAAAGTGGCATATATACACAATGGAATATTACTCAGCAGTAAAAGAGAATAAAATCATGGCATTTGCAGGTAAATGGATGGAGTTAGAAAAGATAATGCTAAGTGAAGTTAGCCAACCCAAAAAACCAAATGCCGAATGTTTTCTTTGATATAAGGAGGCTGATTCAATAGTGGGATAGGGAGCGGGAACATGGGACGAATATACAAACTCTAGATAGGGCAGAGGGGTTGGAGGGGAAGGGAGGGGTATGGAATAATTAATGCTGGTGTAATGTGATTATCATTACTTTCCAAAGTACCTGTATGAAGACATAAATTGGTGTGAATATACTGTGTATACAACCAGAGATATGAAAAATTGTGCTCTATATATGTAATAAGAATTGTAATGTATTCTGCTGTTGTATATAAATAAAAAATTACATAAAAAAAGATTCATCAAACATATCATGAAGCAGGAAAATGTGTAATGAAGCCTAATAATGCATCTAATAAGAAATCCCAAAATTTTTTCAGTGAATCTTGAGCTGCATCATCGGAAACTCAAAACCACGCAGTTCTAGGGTTTCTGCCAACACGCATATTACATATGTAACTGGTCTCAGAGAACTTGGAAGATAGAGCTAAAATGGTACATTCCTTTGGTTACAACACACATTTGCCTACAGTTTATGAGGCAATAAGACTGATCTCAGCCTCCTTCTTTATGCACATATGTGCATGCCACTCACACAAACACCATCCACAGAAATAGAGAATACGACAGAAATAGAGGATACGCTCTTCATTGTCTCAAGAACTGCCTGGGAAAAAAATAACTGTTGTGGGAATGAGTTTTTAAAAAATAGTTAAATTTAACAAAATTTAAAAATAAGTAATAAATCCCTTGAACCTACAATGAAGTCCAATATAGTGTTTAAAGAAGCATTCTCTATTCTATTTTGATAATGCCAGTATGTAGTACCAATAATGTAATTGTTTTCCATATGATCAATTTTACAAATTCAGTTTTAAATTAAAGTAATTTAAACCAAAATATAATGATAGCATTCTCAAATTCCCATGGTGTTACAGTATGTTTATCAAAATTTTGAACATGTGCTTATGAAATGAAATTATTGGGTCTTATCTGTCCCAATCCCTTTTTAAGAAAGCAAAGTATATATAATATTTTTAGTGTAATTTTCCACAATTATTGTTGTTTGACACTATGAGTATGGCAATTTAGTATGTTTTGTCCTGTTCTTTGTAATTGTTTTAATATAATGCTTCCCAGATCACAGTGGCATCAACCTATAATCCCAGCTACAAGGAAGGCTCAAGCAGGAGGATTACAAATTTGCAGCCAACCTAAGCAACATAGCCAGACCCGTGTCTCAAAATAAAAAGAGATTGGAGATGGTTGCTCAATGGTACAGCATTTTCCTAGCATGCATGAGGTCTTGGGTTCAATCTCTAGTACTAGGGGAAAAAATTTGTGTGCATACATACATTGGTACATATTTACATACGTGTGTGTATAAAATGTTTCCTTCACCCAAACTTCAAGTCTTCTACTCAAGTTTTCCTCAGATTATTTCTTACCTTTCAGCTCTCAGAGTATCCAAATTTTTTACTAGATTTTCCTACTTCATTCATGTTCCTACCTATAAATGACTCTTTCACAACTCTCTTAATACTTTCAAGAGCTTCTGTCTTATCTGCACACTCAGTTGGTAACCTGTTATTTCTTTGAACACATAATCTCAAAATTGAAAATAATTTCCTTCTGCTTCCTCCTTCACATTAGAAAACTCTCCATTTATGTGCCTGATCTTATCTCTTTCCACTTACTCAAGAATATTTTTTCAGTTACTATCCTTTCTCCTGCACCACTAATTTCCCCCTCTTTTATGGATTCTGCTCATGGGCATAAAAATCCACTATAATAGATCCATTCGATGTCAACTGCCACCTATGTAATTTCTCTGTGTAAATTCTTTAGAGTAAGACTTCTCAAACAAGTTGTCCAAACTCAGGTTCTTTACTTCCTGCCTTCCCAGAAAGTAGATTTGTTCTCAAATCTGCTCCATTCATAATTTTGTCTTCAGTACTTTATTGAAATAGCCCTTGTTAAGGTCATGCAAGGCCTCCTCAATGCTAAATCCATGAGTCAGTTCTCATTTCTCCTGTACTTGGGTAATCAGCAGCATTCAGCAATTATTTACTCATTTCTTTTTGGAACATTATTGTTATGGTTTAGATATTAGGTGTCCTCCCAAAACTTATAAGTAAGGCACTGCAAAAACATTCAGAGGTGAAATGATTGAGTTATGAGAGCTTTAATCCAATTAGTGAATTAATCCCCTGAGGAGGATTAACTGAGTGATAACTGTAGGCTGGTAGGAGGTGGGTCCCGGAGGATATGCCTTTGAGGTATATATTTGGTGAGCTCTTTCTGCTTAGTCTCTTTCTGCTTTCTGATCATCATGCAAACTGCTTACTTCTGCCCCACTCTTCTGCCATGATGTTTTTCTTCACCTCAAGCCCCAAGAAATGGAGTCAGCTGTCCATCTACTGAGACCTCTGAAACCATGATCCCCAAGTAAACGTTTCCTCCTTAAAATTGTTCTTGTCAGGTTTTAGTCACAACAGGGAGAAAATTGACTAAAACAATTGTCTTCATTGGCTTACAATACTCCCCTCCAAATACAATCCCTTCCAGGTTGTCTTCCTGCACCACCAGCTGCTCCCTCTCAATATCTTTCCTTATTTATCTATAGTAACTGCTCACCTTCAAAATCATCAATATCTAGATAAAAATTGTAAACTAGACCTAAATTTCAGACATGTATAACTGACTACTAAACCTTTCCACTGACGTCTAAATGCATACATCAAGGTTAACATGGAAATCTTCATTCCCCCCTTTCCATCTCAGCAAATAGCAACTCTACTTGTGCAATTTCTCAGACCAAAATTTATATCATGTTCTTGCAACTGACATAAGTCAAGCAACAAATCTTGTTAACTCTCCCTTCAAAATATATCAAGAACTTATCATTTTTTACTAGAAGCAAAGCTACCTCCCAGGTCCAAACGGACATCTTCTACCTGCAATAATGCACATGTCTTCTGTAGTAGATGCTCTTAGTACTCTGCCCAGATCCCCTTTTCTGGACAAATGCACCCATCTTTCAGATGCTGTAAGTATTCACTGCCAAATGGCTCATAGCTGTACTCCTGAGGCCTTTGGAAGACCCAAGAGGAGACTTCATCAGAGCTGCCTGGAAAGTCAAAACCCTTTTCTCCTTGTTGGCAATAGCCCATGAGCTACTGATAGAGGGATACAGAATCCAGACCTCCTTTCTTGAGATGAGGCCATTCTGTAGTACTATTCATCTTTCAGAGACCACCCCTCAGCAATCAGCCTTAAGATATTGCGATTTTTTTTTTTTTTTTGCTTAGTTCTCATTCTTCTCTCCCTTGTGCCCTAGCCTTCTGCCCTCACTTCTTAGCAGGTTTCTCCTGAGAACATGCTTTAATTAACCACTCTCAGGGTACTCTCTGTGTTAAACTCTTCTACGATGAAACCTAACCTACCTCTAATTGATGTTCCTTGCATTTTTACTGTCATTATGTATTCCTAACACAGTGAAAATGTGATCTGAAAAAAAATCTTGAATTCATATTACATCCTTTATCTGGACACCATTAAAAAAAACTTCATGTCACTCTCAGTAAAAGATATAAACCCTACATGTTCTATCTAGCCCTATATGATCTCTTTGATCTACTTTGTAACTCTTCTTTTTCTCTCACTAGACTCCAGCCTCGTCTGCATCCTCAGGGTTCCTAAAATATACCAAACCTATATTTATGATATTTATGTGTGTGTGTGTGTGTGTGTGTGTGACACACACACACACAGAGACAGAGAGAGAGAGAGAGAGAGAGAGAGAGAGAGAGATTTGATAGATAAGCATTGTCTATTATCTGTCTTTCAAAATGAAAGCTTGGTGAAGGTAGAAACAGGTTCACTGGTGTATTCCTGCTACCCAGAAGAGTTTTGGGCACATATGTTTGTTGAATTGATGAATCATCTATTTTATCCCCTTTGATGATTCCCTAATCCTAGCATTCCTGCCAATATTCAAATAAGAAACAGAATTTTATTTAGGGCAAATATAAGTGCTAAGAATTTAATGTCAAAGATCATTCTCTTAAATGGAAAAAAAAAGCTATGCTTTTTGCTATTTTAAGGTACCTGGGCTCTTTAATATCTCAAGAATACTAGCCTGAGAGAAGCAACAGATTGAGAAAAAGAAATAATTGGGAGCATGGCTCTTTTCAGTTAAAGGGGGCTTTAATTATGATTTTACCTCTGTTAGCTTCAGAAGATTAGATGCCCAAGTTAATAAAGCATCAAGCACAGTCTAAACTCTAATGTACACTCAACATTAGACTCAAATAGTGAATCACACCTATCAGATCATATAGACATCCTGGGATTTGCTATTAACAGTTGATGACCTACCATCCCACTTTTAGCTCTTTTTGAAAAATATAAACCAAATTTTAGCTTTGAGGTCAGTAATGCAAGTTACAGATGGCAAAACAAAATCCTAAATGCTAAGTAAAAGAGATTTTACTTCTACTTTGCAATACTTTTCTTATTTTTCACAGGAAGAACTAAAAACTACATAGAAGTTCTATTATTCAAATATTTTATCCAAGTATTTATTGTTCCTTTTACCAAATACCTACTCCTTTAGAAACAGATGATTAAAGAAATGAAATGGGGATAAATCAGCTTGATATCTTTAAGGCAGTTTTAATCTATCAGCAAAACCCCTCCTTCTAAAAGGCAAACTCATGAACCTTTCTGAAACAAAATGGCACACTTGTATTTTTTATTAGTAGTCAAGCTGGGATAGCCAACAGGCAATTTGGTGAACTCTGTCTTGGAAATTAATATATTTAAACTCTAGCCATTAAAATCCAATCTAATTCAATGTATATTTATTTAAGTTCACTCTATGCCCAGTGGTTGCATAGGGATTCAAAAAGGAGGTGTTGAAAACAACAATGCTTATTGAATAGGCTGGTGTACCATGCATTTTCCTAGGTACTGCTCATATAATGATGAGGACATAGACATCTTTTAGTGAATAAGAAACATTAACCATTTGATCACATTGTCTGATTAAATATAGTAAAGAAAATATATAGGATAATATGATGGTAAGCAGGAAGTCCCAACTTCAGGAAATACTTCCATGAAAAAATGATTTTTAAAAAATGGGAAGGATCAGGAGGGCTTCACTGGGTAAAGAAGTAAGGGAGCCAGTGTTCCTGGCAGAGAGAACAGCATGAGCAAAGGCCCTGAGGAACTGAATGGAAAGTTAGTATACATGGAACTGAGTTAAGCCAAAGCCTTTTTCAGGACAAAGCAGAAAGGAGGTTGGAGACAGGGTTTGATTCTAATTATAGAGCCTCTGGAAGACCACACCAAGGGGGATGTTAATAGTTTTGAGTACAATAGGAAATCTCTAATAGGTTTTAAGACAAGAGAGGTGGTGAGTGATATGGTTTGTTTTTTTGTTTTGAGACGACTCTGAGTGCAATGTGGAAGACAGATTGGATGGTGGGGCAAGAAGAGAATTCCAGGAAATGGACCAAGACATCTATTACTGTGGTCAGAGAAAGATGATGTCAGCTTAGATAGAATGGAACTGGTAAATGAAGTGAGAGAAATGGAAGAAGCCTACCACTGGGAGGTAAAATCCACAAGCCTTGGTGATGGTTGTCAGAGGTGCAGAAGAAAAACTAGGTGATATGAGCAGGAAGGACAGGATTTCAGTTTGGAGTATTTGAGATCTAAAATGCCTCTAAGCACTCAATGGGATAAATAAGTAGGATCAACTTAGGAGGATAAACAAGTCTGAATCCCAGAGGACAGAGATGGACTGGGATATAAATAAGTAAGTCTTTGATATACAAGTGAAAATTGAAATCAAAAGAGTACGAGGCACGGAAAGTAAAGGGGCAGGGGAGAAGGTCTAGGACCAACCGTGAGAAACTCCAAAACATAATGGCCAGGTAGCAGTTCAATGGGAAATAAGGAGAAACCAACAACAAAAGAAGAAAACTAGGAGGTTAATTGTATAACAGAAGCCAAGGAAGAGGTCCCAAAAGAACAAAGAGGGAGGAAGAGATTCTCCAACTCATAAGACTAGGAAAGGATTTACTTGTTACTTGAAGTTGAGAAAGATATGGGATGACACATTAAGCTTCTGAGATTGGAAAATGAAGATTACCTTGGGATACATTAGAAGTCCACTGAATTGTGTTGTCCAAAACAACCAGGCACATGTTATAATTTATTATGCAGAAGCAACATCTATGTCCTAAGGATAATTGAAATAAGCTGATTTCGATATGGCACAGTGTCATCTGATCTTAAGCAGAGTCAGCAAAATTCATTCCACCTTCCTAGGACTCACAGCTAGACCAAATTTTTCATGCATAAACCTGTGAATGTATGGTGAATGGAAACAATAGGCGCCACTTCTGGGCCTGCACATAGGAAGCACCTCTGGTTCCCCACTCACCTACAGGTGGAAGATAAACCTGCACCTTGAGAGAATGAAGCCATGAGTACATAGGAAGAACACCACCTGTCTGAATGAACAGGTGGGAGGCAGATGGCAAACCAAAAATATCATGCCTAACTTGGCATGAATGAGATAAACTTCAAATGTTTCAACCACTGGGATTTGAGACTTAATCTTTACAAAATTTAGCATAAAGGACTCTAACTGATACACTGTGGCTGGCTACTTTGGAAACAACCTGGATGGGCAGATTTATCTCAGAGTACACAATCATCTTTTATCCCCAGTTGATTCACTAGTGAACTGTATTTCAGTGATATGGACAAAATGTTCAAAGCCAAAGGGCAGTTAATTTTCTACTAAGCATTTTCATAAATTTGAATGAGTCAGAATAATTTAGTGTTTTTGCTTTTGCTTTTTACTGGAAAAAACAGTATGAGATTTTTTAAGGTACATCATGGATAAACATTTTTACCAAAAGCCAAAAACAAAATTTTATTTTGTATTTGATTGACAGTTCATTAAAAAGCACACTAATTTTGTCATAAATATTGTGGCACAGGGATTTAAATAGTAATTAAACAAAATGTAGTTCTCTCAAATTAAAAAAGAAAACTCCAGATTTTAAAAATATGTAGGCTTGCTTATAACAGCACTAAAATTCATTTAAAATATGTGTTTATATATAACAACATCCAAGTGCTCATATGACAGCTTGGCAGAGATGCTGTGGAATGATCATAGAAAATCTGGTATGGATATTGCATATGCTTTTATCATAACTTCATATTTAAGTCTTTATAGGGGGAAGAAAGAGCCAATAATGGCATAGTGATAGAAACAGAAAAGCCTTACAGATGGAGAATATACAGGAAAGGAGAAGTGCTGAATGCCTAAAAGTATTTCTAAGGTGTTGAAGATGTTCTCTGGGTTCTCAACATTTTTCAGGCAGAATCTGATCAGTGATTGGAGTACCGTGACTTAACTTTATCTTTCTTTCATGTACATCTATAATTCACAGGCCCATCTGTGTGGGCCCCATGTGAATGTACAGTTTGCACATCCATGAAGTTAGCTCTGCCTTCATGTAACTCAAAGAATAAAATTACAAAACACAGCAGATTTGAGATCAAGATTTTTCAAGTGTGCTGAATAAAAATAAACTCATTCCCCTGCACAAAATCAGAGGAGAGATGCCAAGAGACTTCAGTGGAAATGAGAGAGAGGGATGTCTTGTTCTCTCATTGGACATCACCTAAGCCTCCAGACCAGCTTACTCATCTTACTGGAATGAGGAAAGTATTGGTAAAAGATGACAAGTGGTTTAGGTAGATAGAGTGGGAACAAGGACTGCTTAAATTTTAAACTTCAAACAGGTAAAAGGCTGCTTGCGTAGGTCCCGGGGTTGATGTATTTAACACTGTCAAGCTTGAAAACATTTAAAATCTGATCTTCAGTTAAGACTTGCATGAATTAATTCTAAAAGTTAAAAACAATAAACAAGAGTTTCATTATAAAGACTACTATGTTAGGGCCAACAGGTCACTCAGAGCAGGATATTTCTAGCATTAATTTAGATCTTCAAGTTTTTATAACTCCTTAATCATTCTCTAGTATATGGATATCTTCCTTCTAAGAGATCTTCCTATGTAGCTTTATCTATTTTCTTATAGTTTCCAATTCTTAACTCCTTTTCCTATATTTTTAAGATTCCCCAAATTTAATATTCTTTACTTGAATCGTCAGTTTTGACAGTAATGCTTTGAAATTTGAGGAACTTGGATATAATCTGTTTTTCCTTATTCATAGTATCTTATAAATGTTTTCACTTTGTTTTATTATAATGTTTAAAAGATTCTTGAATCTATCCAAGAATGGTATTATTTTTCCTTTTTCTGAATTATTTTATTTCCTCTGGGGTCACTTCTTCATTTGGTCATCTTGATTTTCCTTGTTCATGTTGCAAGCTTCCTCAAATATCTAATGACCCTTGGTTTCCAGTTTATATTTAAGAATATTTTTAAAGAAGACAGTAGAACCCTGATTTCCAGGTCTATGTAAGTGGGCCTGGCTTGTTATTCAGCTGGCTTCTCTTTCAGGTGAATAGAAGGAAGTCAACCACTATGACCCTTATTCTGATGGAACAATTTCTGAGCTAACTACCCTAGTTCTCCCCAAGGTCTGAATTCCTTTACTTAATAAACCATGCTTTGTGTGATGTTTGTGGCATTAGTGACAAACACTTGGCTGCAAACCAGATATTTTAGTATGGGACCAAGGATAGGTATGATGAATATAGGATAAAATTGGTTCAAATACAGTGTTAGACTAAAAAACAGTTATGGTCTATCCCTTCTTTATATCCATACTTTTGCAATGCAACTTTGTAGCTCTTGACTGACAGAATCCATTTCTATGTCCCTTGAATCTAGATTGGTCTTAAAACCTATTTGAGCAATAGGATGAATGAAGAAGACATGAAAGTGTGCCAATTCTAAGCCTCAGCCTAAAGAGCTCTTTCAGTTGTACTTTTTCTTATAATCCTGTTCATCTACTATGTGAACATTCCTAGAACAATTTGATCAGTGATAAGATTCCTGAGGCCCTATTGCCTCTATCATCCCATGTGACAGACAACCAACCTATAGAAGCAGATCTGAACTATAAGAAGTTGAGTAAAGACATGTGAATAAGCCCACAAGAGCCTAGCCAGAAATGCCAACCAGGTAGAATAGGGAACTAAATAAATGCTTATTTTTAGTTACGATTTAATGTGGTTTTTTGGGCAGCATAAGCCAATGCAAATACTGTAGATCACAATTCTAAATATGGATATGCTTCTCATTTCAATATCCATGAGTGTTATATACAAAACTGGAGTAAGTATAAGCTTCTGCCAGGCCATTGGGCTCTTTCTTGGATGCGACTCTTTCCACACATATTTAACAATGCTTGCTTTGGTTTTACTTCAACAATCAACACCACTTGTTCACATTTCATGTTCCAGAACTTAGATGACATCTCTTGGTATCTTTCCCATTATCATTATTGTTTCACATTATATATATTTATTATTTTTCCATTTTAATGAGGTCTCCAAAGGAAGAGTGGGATACAAAAAAAAAAAAAAAAACAA
>NW_025999924.1:3083323-3085820 GCF_001458135.2 Marmota marmota marmota | reverse complement strand
GGGAAAAAAAAAAAAAAAAAAAAACATGGTTTCACATGTGTTTAACCAGAATTAAAAGACTATTTATTGAGCATCCATTGAGTGCTGGCTATATAAAACTTTAGAAGCATTATTAGTTTACAAGTAATAGAAACATTAAATAAAAAATCATTCTTATTTATTTTAGTAAATTGTGTTTCCTAAATACTATGCTTAAGAAATTTTTATAAATTAACTGTTCTTATTTTAAAAGTATCTGTCAGATTTTTATCATTTATTCATTATATAACTTCCTATACCAGAAAGAATTTACAACATGATAGATTTTGAAATAATCTGGAAAATTCTTTCTTTCATTATGAACAAAATGTAAAATTAATTACAATTTTTTCTCAGAAGAAAAAATAAAATTAATGGATTGTAAATAGTCAATTATCTGGTGGGTATAGATAGGGATCAAAGGAAACTAGAAAACCAGGCAATCACATTCATTCGTGCATGCATTCGGCATATACTTTGTTTTGGTAATATGTAAGATAATTGCTGGTTAGATAGAATTTATGATATGCTTAATAAAGGTAATGTTTTTATTCATAACAATCATAGTTCACCACTTGTTACATTTAAAGTATTATTCAAGTAAATGTGTCTTCCTAATGAATAAATGCACTAATACTTTGAAATATCTCCCTGTTGCCTAATGAAAGGAGAAGGGATTTTTATACTGTTTCAAATCATGATGTCTTCTCTGACTGCTCTCTTCAAGTTGTGTTTGGTTTCTACTAGATGGAGAGCCAAAGAATAAAAGTTTCTTGTGTTTTCACATAAAGTAGACCTCAAGAGCTGGGGTCATGGCTCAGTGGTAGAGCACTTGCCTAGCACGCATGAGGCACTAGGTTCCATCCTTGTCACCACAAAAAATAAAAGTGTGTTGTGTCCATCCTCAATTTTAAAAAAAAATTTAAAAAGAATCATACATAAAAGTTCTAATGTCTGGCCCTGCTAAATCTGTATAACCTGGAGGAAATCCCCTAACTTCACAGAATGGTCAGGTTCCTCATACATCAAATAAGAAATATGAACAAAATGATGTCCAATTATTTCACCCCTAGGTCACCATCAAAATAAGCTTCAGTCATAAACTTTGGAATCACCAAGGCATGGGCCTGAATTCATATATCTTCACTTACTTGTAGTAAACTTTTGAAAATCTTAAAACTTATAATTTATTATCTATAAAATGGAGATAAACTTGTGGAACCAGGATGAAAATCAAAAGAAATGATGCATAAATGGCTCCTGTTACAGTTCTTGAAATCTACTAAGCATTTATTAAATACTAGCTAATATTAATTATTGTTGTACTACAAAATCTTCAGTGTTTATTTTTATGGAAGCTTAACTGAATATTTTCATTGACAGGTAAACCATTAATTCATAGGAAAGTCGTTTCTACTTAAGGACATCCTTACTATTAAGGCTTTACTTATAACAAGCTTTTCTGAATTCTTGTAACTCTCAACTATGTATTACAGTAGATTTAAATCTGGGGTCTGCAAAGAATTCAGGAGATTGGCAAACATTAATGAAAAACATTACCTCTACATTTTTATTGACTTCTAATTAAAAATAGTATTTCTTTCAACTATGAATATGGCCACTAAACCATTGTATTTTGTGACTCTGTCACTAGTAGAAATCATGTTTTCTTAACTCATTACACATGTCACAAGCATTTTGAAACACAGTATATTAGAAATGATTTGATGGATCTTGTTACTTGATGCATTAATAAAGAAGCACATATATCACTATACCAAAGATTATTTTATATTTGATAATTTACTTTAAAATAGTTCCCTTTCAATCTTATTGTTTTTATTTTGCATTATAAAACATTCTATCAGAAGGTAATCACTGGTTTATCCAGTCTGCTGAAAGCATCTGGGACATACACACAAAAGATTAGTAAACTTTCTTCTAGTGTAAGCTAGAATGATTCTACTTTTTCTCATTGATGAAACCCTCAACCATATAAATTTAGCATCTCCTCTAAATTTCTATGGTGATACCTAATACCCAATGTGATGGCATCACAAAGAGATAGAGTCATTGGTAAGTGCTTAGGTCATGGTAATTAATGCCTTTATAGAAGAGTCTCAAGGAAGATCTCTCTCCCCTTCCACCATGTGAGACCCAGTAGAAAGATGGTCATTTCTGAATTAGAAAGCAGCCCCTCCCCAGTTACCAAATCTTCTGGTCCCTTGATCTTGAACTTCCCAGTCTCCAGAACCATGAGAAATAAATTTCTGTTGTTTATAAGATAGTAATTTATGATATGTTTTAAAAGATAGACCTGATTTTCAGATGCTTTGTCTTTCCCCCCACCTCTTCTAAACATCATTAATGGAGCATGCCTGCAGGCATGCCCCATAGAATGCTAGCCAGCAACCTGAATTCTGGAGTGGGGTGGGGGGAATGGTCCTTTGTTCAACAATAGAGGAAAGTAAAGGGGGTG